>NC_136273.1:7260954-7313454 GCF_964187855.1 Myxine glutinosa
TTGTGCAGGCAAGATACAAGATGTGATGAGGAAAAGTTGGTTGGAAGAAAGGAGCCAGGAGGACATGACTGTGATAATTTTGATGGCAATTATGATGCCTGTAACAACTCTACATGTGATGTTGAAAGATGCCCCCTTATAATAATACGTACTTCATATGTGGGCAGAAGGCATAAACACATCTCCCCATTACTTGGGCCGTATAATGTTACCTTGGTTACATAGTACCACATATGCACCTGTTAAAAGGGTCTCCGCACCACGTTTCGCATCAAAGAAAGAAAAGGACCATTACGACAGGAGAATGGATTGGGATGGTAATACTACCACAGTATGGAACCTGGTAAACAGGACAATAACGAAGGAAGATGGCTTCGGCTATGGAGAAGTTAGCCAATGAAATGGCTAGCGGTATGGAGAAAATTACGAGCGAAATGGTGGCGACAAGGACTGTGAAACCGCATGGCGTTAGATAGGCCGCTAGCAGAAAAAGGGGGTACATGTACAGTGATTGGTAAGGAATGTTGTACCTATATACCTGACAAAATCGGAACAGGATTATAGTATCGACTATATAAGAGAGCCGTTGGTCTGTGTGTGGCCATTTTTCTCAGAGATGGCTGAACGGATCTTCGTCAAACTTTCAGAGGTTCATCAGTGAGTGCCTGGGGGTGATTTAGGCAAAAAAAAAAAAAGTTCGGGTTTTTTTGGAATAATAAAAAAAAAACGCTGTATAGTGCCTAATCCTTTTTGATTAAAAAAAACCACCTTTAGAGGCCATTTTTCCCCGCAAAGCGGGGGTTGGCCTTTTTCGGGAACCGTGGTTGTTGTTGTTTTTCGGTCCCCTATTTGAAGCAATGTTTTACGGCCGGATGCCCTTCCTGACGCCAACCCTTTTTGCCGCCTTTAACGACAAACAGGGAATTACCAGTGAACTGGTACTCAATTAGCCGACCTCGGAAGGATGACAGGCTGAGTCAACCCCCCTGGCGTTAATTCAGCGATCGACCGGGATTCGAACCCAGGATCCTAAGCCGGCACCCTAGCCGCTAGCCCAACACCAGGGATTAATGACACTTTTTGATTAATGACAGTTATATACAAGTACACATTCACATTAGTAAATATAAAACAGTTACCAGACATTTGAATTTTCTTTGAGTTGAGTTTGAATTTGAGTTTTTCAAGGTAAAGAGTCTTAAGAATATGATACAGCTGGCACCACATTGTCTGACCCGGGAGAGAAGTTGAAAACCTGTTTATCATTTCCATTGTGCCTGGTAAATCTAATCTCCATCTTACTATAATTCACCAAATGTCCGTCCATCTGTCTTTCTGTCTGTTCGAAGGTACCGTAAAAACTGCTGAACTGATCTCAAAGATATTTTGTGTGGGTAATCCTGGGATCCCCAGGAGTAAAATAGGCTATTTAATTTTCCCAATTTCAGCTTTAGTCTCCAGCATTCTCAGGTTTGGACTCCCGCATAACATTCGCGTTCGCATGACGTTCATAGTTCTCATTGTGACAATGTTGTTTTCCCAGGTGCCGCACAAACAGCTGCACCGATCGCTGCACGGACTCGATGACCTTGGACAAAGACCTTTTATAAGGACACGGGTTGAATCCCTGCTTGGGAGAATTCTAACCCATTTCAACTGAAGGAAACACGTATCGGGAGTACATACGACATAGCAATTGTGAACACGATTATCGATCACGATTCACGATCATAGTGTATCGATCACTGTGGGATATTTGGTGAATTATAGTAAGACACTGTTTAGATTTTGATGATTTGCGTGTGATATGATTTAACGGATGTTTATATGAATCATTTAAAATAAAAAAAGCCTTTAATTTCTGATATTTTGCCTTTTCATTTGGGCCTCCCAATTGAAGCCCCGCCCGTAGGGCGGGTACCGTTGTGGGCGTTGAATCCCTGCTTGAGAGAAATCCATCCCCCTCGCCACCATCACGGCCATCTATCCAACTTACAATCCCACGAGATATGCGGAAAGGACGACCCAAAACCAATATAAACATCATTCGTATATAAACATCATTAAAAGTAAATAATGACCTCGGCTAAAGTTCAAACACCATTTAATTTCTACATGAGAGAATTCCACATAGCTATTTGGGCGGTGTATACGCTAACAGATCGCTGTCTCCATCGATCTTGCCAAGGCCGTAAAATCCTTTTAACTGTTGATTTGGTAGTTTTTACAATGAAGGAAACATTAACAATGTTGTTAAAAGTTTATTTTGTGATTATTTTGTGATTAATTGGAGTTATGTTGTTTGGAATGAAAAAGAGATATCGAGTTCAAGTGAATGACGACATGCCGTGATGGTTTCTACTTTCTAAACGTGAACTTCGCGGATCGCCATATGCAGATTCGCCACGGTCCCATGATCGATGTTTCTATACGTGAACGTACCTGTTTGTTTGCGAACGGGTACGTTTTTCATGGAAGTCCTTCACGAACTTGCTGTCCATGTCTGATGTGCGACTGAAGGTGCTACAGGAATGTGGAATTTATTGGTTTCAGGCTTTAGCATTCGCCCTATCTGCATTGCCCGTTTGCTTCTGGCCTCCCACCCGTGCATAGCACGGGTATCTCCCTAGTTGACACAATACAAAGCGTTTGCAATGTTCGTTTGACTTTGGCTAAACAAACTCGGTTTCATTGTAGCTGTTCCTTAAGTCACATTAACTCAGTCGGTGGTATGGAACAAACATTGTTAACTTTTCAGAGGTTATCTACATCACAGCAAGATGAAAATTGTAATCTGAGGGGGGTGGACGTATCCCCTCCTACCTATGGGAGTGAATGAACTTGCTTACATGACCTATGGGGGATGGATTACGTGTGTTTCTTTTCCCTCCCACCTTCAAAGTAATCATCCTGTATATAAGACTGCGCTGGAACAAATCAGAATTTCAATTGTGATTTGTATCTCCTGTTCATGTGCACATGGTTCAGTTTGTACAAATTTTTATTTTTTTGGATACTGAATCGAGGCTCGTGAAAGAGCTAACATTAACTTCACAAACAAATCGACCAGACAAACAAAATACACAAAAAGAGGGAGCGGAAGACAAGATGGGGAGAAAAGGGGAAGCACACACACACAACATCCGAGAGCAGGGAGATGTGTGGAAGGGAGAGGGCCCGGGGGGAGGAGGCGTGGGAAGGGGGGCAGGGGGGGAGGGAGAAGTATAAAGCACAAGGACACCAAGGACTTCCAGGACAAAACCTTGTAATAATTTATTACAAAACCTTGTAATAAATGGTTCAACCTTGTAATGGTCTAACTTGAATGTATTTTTGAGTTTTTCCTACAACACTGCTACCACCATGCTTCACAGTAGGGATGGTGTTAGATAGGTGATGGGTTGTGCTCAGTTTCCGCCAGATGTAGCGCTTTGCATTCAGATCAAAGAGTCCAATTTTCGTCTCATCAGACCACAGAATCTTTTGCCTCATGCTCTCAGTCTTTCACATGACTTTTTGCAAACTCCAGGTGTGCTGCAGAGACTGTTGTCTTGCCGGAAAGTTCTCCCATCTCAGCGAAGGAACTCAATAAACAATATCACGATCAATAGTTATGTTAGAGTGGTCATTGGGTTCTTGGTCACCTTTCTAACCAAGGTCCTTCTTACCCGGTTGCTCAGTTTGGTCGGACGGCCAGCTGTGCCCTTGGGAACTTTCAACACTCTAGAAATTGTTTTATCTTCCCAGATCTTTGCCTCCTCACAATTTTCTCTCTGAGTTCTTTGGAAAGTTCCTTGGACTTCATGGTAGAGTTTCTGCTCTGACATGCACTGCCATCTGTGGGACATCATATATAAAGGTGTCTTTCTTTCTAAATCATGTCCAAACAATTTAATTGGCCACAGGTGGACTCCAATCAAGTTGTGGAGACATCTCAAAGATGATCAAAGGAAATTGGATACACATGAGCTCAATTTGGAGTGTCAAAGCAAAGGGGTTGAATAGTTATTAACTCAAGACATTTTAGCTTTTAATTTTTTTTAAATTAAATATTAATTCCACTGTGATATTATGGGGTACGATGTGTTAGATAATTATAATAATAATAATAATGCATTTATTATCTTGCCAAAACGAAGTTTTTGCAAGATGTATCAGTCAGCTTGTATGTTTGTCTGTTTGTTTGTTTGTTTTTTTGTTTGTGGTTAATCATTTTTTTTTCACGTTTAGATCACTCTGTAGACCACAGTTATTATTGGAAACTCCTGTAACTTCGCATATCAGAGTCCTATAGAGATACCCTTCAGCACACAAAATTTTGAAGGTCAAGGTCAAAGGTCAAGGTCACTTTGTGGTCAATCATGGAGGTCGACGAAACCCTTATTTTTTGAGTAACTTTGATCGGATCGTCTCCAAACTTCATGGGAATCTAGTATATGGTCCGGCGCTCAGCTGATTAGTTTTTGGTGGCGATCGGCCTTGACCTTCATGGTTAGCGCTGGAGGTCGAAAATTATTGACCCCAAGGTCAAATTACGAAACCCTTATTTTTTGAGTAACTTTGATCTTATGATCTCCAAACTTGGTGGGTATATAGGGTGTGGTATGGCGCTCAGTTGATTAGTTTTTGGTGTCGATCGGCCTTGACCTTCAAGGTCATTTTGAAGGTCATTCAATTTTGACCAAAAGGTAAAATTTTCAAGTTTCAGTTACCATATCGAGTAGTACCTCAAATTGAAGCCCTTGTTGAGTGCTTTCCAAACATATAACTAGTTTGACAATGTGACGTCATTTGACGGCGTTATGACGAAAAAACTGCACTTTTCATGTATATTGTATTGCTTTAGTTCGCATTGTTTAGGTCACTCTGTAGAGCACAGTTCCCTTTGGAAACTCTTGTAAGTTCGCATATCAGAGTCTTTTAGAGATACCCTTTAGCACACAAAATTATGAAGGTCAAGGTCAAACGTCAAGGTCACTTTGCGGCCAATCATGGAGGTCGACGAAACACTAATTTTTTGAGTAACTTTGATCGGATCGTCTCCAAACTTCATGGGAATCTAGTATATGGTCCGGCGCTCAGCTGATTAGTTTTTGGTGGCGATCGGCCTTGACCTTCATGGTTAGCGCTGGAGGTCGAAAATTATTGACCCCAAGGTCAAATTTTGAAATCGTAGGTACCATATCGAGTAATACCTCATATGAATGCCCTTGATGAGTGCTTCCCAGATCTGTAAACAGTTTGACGCTATGACGTCACAAGATGCGGTATCTTGCCAAAACGAAGTTTTTGCAAGATGTATCAGTCAGCTTGTATGTTTGTCTGTTTGTCTGTTTGTTATCTTGCCAAAACGAAGTTTTTGCAAGATGTATCAGTCAGCTTGTATGTTTGTCTGTTTGTTTGTTTGTTTTTTTGTTTGTGGTTAATCATTTTTTTTTCACGTTTAGATCACTCTGTAGACCACAGTTATTATTGGAAACTCCTGTAACTTCGCATATCAGAGTCCTATAGAGATACCCTTCAGCACACAAAATTTTGAAGGTCAAGGTCAAAGGTCAAGGTCACTTTGTGGTCAATCATGGAGGTCGACGAAACCCTTATTTTTTGAGTAACTTTGATCGGATCGTCTCCAAACTTCATGGGAATCTAGTATATGGTCCGGCGCTCAGCTGATTAGTTTTTGGTGGCGATCGGCCTTGACCTTCATGGTTAGCGCTGGAGGTCGAAAATTATTGACCCCAAGGTCAAATGTTGAAACCCTTATTTTTTGAGTAACTTTGATCGGATCGTCTCCAAACTTCATGGGAATCTAGTATATGGTCCGGCGCTCAGCTGATTAGTTTTTGGTGGCGATCGGCCTTGACCTTCATGGTTAGCGCTGGAGGTCGAAAATTATTGACCCCAAGGTCAAATTTTGAAATCGTAGGTACCATATCGAGTAATACCTCATATGAATGCCCTTGATGAGTGCTTCCCAGATCTGTAAACAGTTTGACGCTATGACGTCATTTGATGACGTCATGACGAAAAAACGGAATTTTCATGAAAAAATTATTTCCTCAGTTCTCATCAAAATCTTTCAATATTTCATGTGCGTTGGTCATGAAGACATACTATTCACCATACGAAATTATTAAGGTCAAGGTCAAATGGCAAGATACGGTTCACCCTGTGGGTGACATATGTTCATTTTTTTGTTTGTGGTTAATCATTTTTTTTCACGTTTAGATCACTCTGTAGACCACAGTTATTATTGGAAACTCCTGTAACTTCGCATATCAGAGTCCTATAGAGATACCCTTCAGCACACAAAATTTTGAAGGTCAAGGTCAAAGGTCAAGGTCACTTTGTGGTCAATCATGGAGGTCGACGAAACCCTTATTTTTTGAGTAACTTTGATCGGATCGTCTCCAAACTTCATGGGAATCTAGTATATGGTCCGGCGCTCAGCTGATTAGATTTTGGTGGCGATCGGCCTTGACCTTCATGGTTAGCGCTGGAGGTCGAAAATTATTGACCCCAAGGTCAAATGTTGAAACCCTTATTTTTTGAGTAACTTTGATCGGATCGTCTCCAAACTTCATGGGAATCTAGTATATGGTCCGGCGCTCAGCTGATTAGTTTTTGGTGGCGATCGACCTTGACCTTCATGGTTAGCGCTGGAGGTCGAAAATTATTGACCCCAAGGTCAAATGTTGAAATCGTAGGTACCATATCTTCGCATATCTTCGCATGTAACTTCGCATATCAGAGTCCTATAGAGATACCCTTCAGCACACAAAATTTTGAAGGTCAAGGTCAAAGGTCAAGGTCACTTTGTGGTCAATCATGGAGGTCGACGAAACCCTTATTTTTTGAGTAACTTTGATCGGATCGTCTCCAAACTTCATGGGAATCTAGTATATGGTCCGGCGCTCAGCTGATTAGTTTTTGGTGGCGATCGGCCTTGACCTTCATGGTTAGCGCTGGAGGTCGAAAATTATTGACCCCAAGGTCAAATGTTGAAATCCTTATTTTTTGAGTAACTTTGATCGGATCGTCTCCAAACTTCATGGGAATCTAGTATATGGTCCGGCGCTCAGCTGATTATTTTTTGGTGGCGATCGGCCTTGACCTTCATGGTTAGCGCTGGAGGTCGAAAATTATTGACCCCAAGGTCAAATTTTGAAATCGTAGGTACCATATCGAGTAATACCTCATATGAATGCCCTTGATGAGTGCTTCCCAGATCTGTAAACAGTTTGACGCTATGACGTCATTTGATGACGTCATGATGAAAAAACGGAATTTTCATGAAAAAATTATTTCCTCAGTTCTCATCAAAATCTTTCAATATTTCATGTGCGTTGGTCATGAAGACATACTATTCACCATACGAAATTATTAAGGTCAAGGTCAAAGGTCAAGGTCACTTTGCGGTCGCTTTAGACATTATATAAATGACGTCATTTGGTGACGTTATAAGGCAAACACGTATTTTTCAAGGTCACTCTCTAGAACGATTATCATCGGAATATCTCGTGGGCAGACATTCCTCAAAGAGTCGCTTCTAGTGGATAGCAGTTCTGTTCACCTCAGTGTGACCTGAAGCAAGTCACTCATGTTCACATTTTGGCAAGATACGGTTCACCCTGTGGGTGACATATGTTCATTTGTTTGTTTTTTTGTTTGTGGTTAATCATTTTTTTTCACGTTTAGATCACTCTGTAGACCACAGTTATTATTGGAAACTCCTGTAACTTCGCATATCAGAGTCCTATAGAGATACCCTTCAGCACACAAAATTTTGAAGGTCAAGGTCAAAGGTCAAGGTCACTTTGCGGTCAATCATGGAGGTCAACGAAACCCTTATTTTTTGAGTAACTTTGATCTTATGATCTCCAAACTTGGTGGGTATATAGGGTGTGGTATGGCGCTCAGCTGATTAGTTTTTGGTGTCGATCGGCCTTGACCTTCAAGGTCATTTTGAAGGTCATTCAATTTTGACCAAAAGGTAAAATTTTCAAGTTTCAGTTACCATATCGAGTAGTACCTCAAATTGAAGCCCTTGTTGAGTGCTTTCCAAACATATAACTAGTTTGACAATGTGACGTCATTTGACGGCGTTATGACGAAAAAACTGCACTTTTCATGTATATTGTATTGCTTTAGTTCGCATTGTTTAGGTCACTCTGTAGAGCACAGTTCCCTTTGGAAACTCTTGTAAGTTCGCATATCAGAGTCTTTTAGAGATACCCTTTAGCACACAAAATTATGAAGGTCAAGGTCAAAGGTCAAGGTCACTTTGCGGTCAATCATGGAGGTCAACGAAACCCTTATTTTTTGAGTAACTTTGATCTTATGATCTCCAAACTTGGTGGGTATATAGGGTGTGGTATGGCGCTCAGCTGATTAGTTTTTGGTGTCGATCGGCCTTGACCTTCAAGGTCATTTTGAAGGTCATTCAATTTTGACCAAAAGGTAAAATTTTCAAGTTTCAGTTACCATATCGAGTAGTACCTCAAATTGAAGCCCTTGTTGAGTGATTTCCAAACATATAACTAGTTTGACAATGTGACGTCATTTGACGGCGTTATGACGAAAAAACTGCACTTTTCATGTATATTGTATTGCTTTAGTTCGCATTGTTTAGGTCACTCTGTAGAGCACAGTTCCCTTTGGAAACTCTTGTAAGTTCGCATATCAGAGTCTTTTAGAGATACCCTTTAGCACACAAAATTATGAAGGTCAAGGTCAAAGGTCAAGGTCACTTTGCGGTCAATCATGGAGGTCAACAAAACCCTTATTTTTTGAGTAACTTTGATCTTATGATCTCCAAACTTGGTGGGTATATAGGGTTTGGTATGGCGCTCAGCTGATTAGTTTTTGGTGTCGATCGGCCTTGACCTTCAAGGTCATTTTGAAGGTCATTCAATTTTGACCAAAAGGTAAAATTTTCAAGTTTCAGTTACCATATCGAGTAGTACCTCAAATTGAAGCCCTTGTTGAGTGCTTTCCAAACATATAACTAGTTTGACAATGTGACGTCATTTGACGGCGTTATGACGAAAAAACTGCACTTTTCATGTATATTGTATTGCTTTAGTTCGCATTGTTTAGGTCACTCTGTAGAGCACAGTTCCCTTTGGAAACTCTTGTAAGTTCGCATATCAGAGTCCTATAGAGATACCCTTCAGCACACAAAAATTTGAAGGTCAAGGTCACTTTGCGGCCAATCATGGAGGTCGACGAAACACTAATTTTTTGAGTAACTTTGATCGGATCGTCTCCAAACTTCATGGGAATCTAGTATATGGTCCGGCGCTCAGCTGATTAGTTTTTGGTGGCGATCGGCCTTGACCTTCATGGTTAGCGCTGGAGGTCGAAAATTATTGACCCCAAGGTCAAATTTTGAAATCGTAGGTACCATATCGAGTAATACCTCATATGAATGCCCTTGATGAGTGCTTCCCAGATCTGTAAACAGTTTGACGCTATGACGTCATTTGATGACGTCATGACGAAAAAACGGAATTTTCACATTTTGGCAAGATACGGTTCACCCTGTGGGTGACATATGTTTTTTTTTTGTTTGTTATCTTGCCAAAACGAAGTTTTTGCAAGATGTATTAGTCAGCTTGTATGTTTGTTTGTTTGTTTTTATCTTGCCAAAACGAAGTTTTTGCAAGATGTATCAGTCACCTTGTATGTTTGTTATCTTGCCAAAACGAAGTTTTTGCAAGATGTATTAGTCAGCTTGTATGTTTGTTTTTTTGTTTGTTTTTTTGTTTTTTTGTTTGTGGTTAATCATTTTTTTTCACGTTTAGATCACTCTGTAGACCACAGTTATTATTGGAAACTCCTGTAACTTCGCATATCAGAGTCCTATAGAGATACCCTTCAGCACACAAAATTTTGAAGGTCAAGGTCAAAGGTCAAGGTCACTTTGTGGTCAATCATGGAGGTCGACGAAACCCTTATTTTTTGAGTAACTTTGATCGGATCGTCTCCAAACTTCATGGGAATCTAGTATATGGTCCGGCGCTCAGCTGATTAGTTTTTGGTGGCGATCGGCCTTGACCTTCATGGTTAGCGCTGGAGGTCGAAAATTATTGACCCCAAGGTCAAATTACGAAACCCTTATTTTTTGAGTAACTTTGATCTTATGATCTCCAAACTTGGTGGGTATATAGGGTGTGGTATGGCGCTCAGTTGATTAGTTTTTGGTGTCGATCGGCCTTGACCTTCAAGGTCATTTTGAAGGTCATTCAATTTTGACCAAAAGGTAAAATTTTCAAGTTTCAGTTACCATATCGAGTCATTGGAAACTCCTGTAACTTCGCATATCAGAGTCCTATAGAGATACCCTTCAGCACACAAAATTTTGAAGGTCAAGGTCAAAGGTCAAGGTCACTTTGTGGTCAATCATGGAGGTCGACGAAACACTAATTTTTTGAGTAACTTTGATCGGATCGTCTCCAAACTTCATGGGAATCTAGTATATGGTCCGGCGCTCAGCTGATTAGTTTTTGGTGGCGATCGGCCTTGACCTTCATGGTTAGCGCTGGAGGTCGAAAATTATTGACCCCAAGGTCAAATTACGAAACCCTTATTTTTTGAGTAACTTTGATCTTATGATCTCCAAACTTGGTGGGTATATAGGGTGTGGTATGGCGCTCAGTTGATTAGTTTTTGGTGTCGATCGGCCTTGACCTTCAAGGTCATTTTGAAGGTCATTCAATTTTGACCAAAAGGTAAAATTTTCAAGTTTCAGTTACCATATCGAGTAGTACCTCAAATTGAAGCCCTTGTTGAGTGCTTTCCAAACATATAACTAGTTTGACAATGTGACGTCATTTGACGGCGTTATGACGAAAAAACTGCACTTTTCATGTATATTGTATTGCTTTAGTTCGCATTGTTTAGGTCACTCTGTAGAGCACAGTTCCCTTCTGGAAACTCTTGTAAGTTCGCATATCAGAGTCTTTTAGAGATACCCTTTAGCACACAAAATTTTGAAGGTCAAGGTCACTTTGCGGTCAATTTGTCAAGGCAAGATACGGTTCACCCTGTGGGTGAGTTTTATTTTTTTGTTTGTTTGTGGTTAATCATTTTTTTTCACGTTTAGATCACTCTGTAGACCACAGTTATTATTGGAAACTCCTGTAACTTCGCATATCAGAGTCCTATAGAGATACCCTTCAGCACACAAAATTTTGAAGGTCAAGGTCAAAGGTCAAGGTCACTTTGTGGTCAGTCATGGAGGTCGACGAAACACTAATTTTTTGAGTAACTTTGATCGGATCGTCTCCAAACTTCATGGGAATCTAGTATATGGTCCGGCGCTCAGCTGATTAGTTTTTGGTGGCGATCGGCCTTGACCTTCATGGTTAGCGCTGGAGGTCGAAAATTATTGACCCCAAGGTCAAATTTTGAAATCGTAGGTACCATATCGAGTAATACCTCATATGAATGCCCTTGATGAGTGCTTCCCAGATCTGTAAACAGTTTGACGCTATGACGTCATTTGATGACGTCATGACGAAAAAACGGAATTTTCATGAAAAAATTATTTCCTCAGTTCTCATCAAAATCTTTCAATATTTCATGTGCGTTGGTCATGAAGACATACTATTCACCATACGAAATTATTAAGGTCAAGGTCAAATGGCAAGATACGGTTCACCCTGTGGGTGACATATGCTCATTTTATATAGCGCTTTTCAGGGAGCCCAAAGACCAGTGACAAAACAATCTCAATTTAATCCATTTTAAATTCAGGCTGTAACAACAAAATGTGAAAAAGGTCATGGGGTGTGAATACTTTGTGAAGGCACTGTATATGCTAAGCCATCTTCCATCTGCTTGGTAAAAAAAAGATGCAAAAACTGTTCCCTTTATTACAGATCTATCAGCTTACTGCCAATCATCAGCAAGATCATCAAATCCATCAACACAGTTGACATAAAATAATTCCTTTTATCCAAAAACCTCATCTCAGATCACCAATTTGGTTTCAGACCAGGTCGCTCCACCTTGGACATGTTGCTTCCACTCACCAAATAATGGATGGGGGCCCTCATTGTCAGAAATGAGATCAGGGCCGTCTCTCTGGACATATCTCATGCTTTCGATACAGTCTGGCATCCCGCCTTACCCTCCAAATCTGCCTATGGAATCCAAGGCCAACTACACACTGCCAGCGTTCCTGATAAAGAAAGGGTCGGTCAAACACAGGTGCTAGTGTGGATGATGAAAATGAAATAGCAATCCCAATGGAGTACCTTACTGACTTTCTCTATTCTCATAACCAACGTGCGACTTTCAACGGAATCCTCTCATCTCTTGTCCCTGCCAAGGTGGGAGTGCTTCAAGGCAGTGTTCTGGGCCCAGTCCTATTCCTGATCCTGATCTTCATACATGATCTCTCAGACTCTCTGGAAAATCAGCTTTATCTATTTGCTGATGATTCCACCATCTACCCTGACATTCCTCATCCTTCAGACAGGCAGGCTTGCAGGCTCTTCCCTATCTTCAGACCTTAAAAATAATTAATTGCACCCATGTCCGAGAGAAGCGTTCAGTTTGGCATTTTAAATATGAAATAGGCAAAGCCTAGAAACGAACAAAACCCTTTAAAACTCTATAATTACCCTTCATATTGACACTTTATAAGCCTTTGGAATTAGACACTGTGGGTTAGAAAGGTTCCTATTTATTTTTGACTGACTGATGGAAGGAAGGACCAATCGCAATATTGAAGCAGCTTCACCGGTTATAATCCGAGCCTTTTTGTGCATTTGTTGAGGCACCAGGTGGTACACGTCAAACGGACTATTTAACACATTGCTGGCAGCCATTTATGCCGAGGGAAAAATTGCTTTGGCCATTGTCGAGTGGAATAGCCACACCGATCCTTACAGGTGGGCGCACTGTGCATGCACGTTTTAAAGTGCCGCATAATGTACTAAGCATCAGCACATTTCAGCTCAAACAGAGCTTGCTGAACTTATTCGACAAGCAGCACTTGTTGTCTGGGAAGAGGCCATTTCAGCTTTCAGCAGAAGAGGCCTTCCCTGTCTGGGAAGAGGCCTACAGCTCTATGTGCTGAAGGCTGATGCCAATTCCTCGCACCGATGGCCCATCGTTACGTGCTGAAGGCTGTAGAGTGGACTTAGTGTGACCTAACACAAGATTTGCCTTTTCGTGGTAAGGTGGTAGTGCTTGGAGGTGACTTCCGGCAAGTTCTTCCTGTTGCAAAGCGGGCCTCACACCCAAACATTATGGAGGCATGCTTAAAGCGCTCTCCGTTATGGCAGAACTTCCAAATTTTTCAACCTTAATGAAAATCTGCACATTCGTTGTGGAGGTCTAGACGAGAAGAGTGAAATATATGCTGAATGGCTTTTGTGACTTGGAAATATTATTTTTCTAATGTTGATCAAATTTTTGATTTGCCTTCAGAGCTCTGCATATGCCCCTGGATCTTTCAGCCCTCATCGAGTTGACATTCCCAAACCTTTTGCATAACTGCAACAATGCAAATTGGATGACAGAGCGAGCCATTCCTGAGCCTCACAACTATTGTTCAAGTGATCAATATTGCTATGGCTGCAAACGTTCCTGATAAAGAGTGCGTTTGGTCAAACACAGGTGCTATTGTGGATGACGAAAATGAAATAGCAATCCCAATGGAGTACCTGAACTCACAAGGTCTCAGGGCTGCCTCCTCATTCACTTTGCCCAAAGCCTGTAATGCTTATCATGTTACTGAGCAACCTAGCTCCCAAAGAATGGTATTTGCAATGACACATGGCCCTTGGTGCAGCGTGTCATCATGTCATCAACGGCTACTGCAGGCAAAAAATTGCAGGATTACACAAAAAGTTGTTAATTCCTTGCATTGTGATCCAGCCCACAGATGAGTCCTTTCCATTTGTTTGGCAACGACGGCAGTTCCCAGTACGGCTAGCATTTGGCATGAAAATAAATAAATAAAGCTCACGATCAAATTTTGCAAAGAGTCAGAGTTAGGGTTAGTGAGGCAGAGTCAGAGATACTCTTGCATCTAAGGTGGTAGACTGCTTGCAGCCACATGGGGTGGTACCACGAACTGCACCTTACGAGCCTTTAGCAGAACATTGGTTTGGATGCAAGCGAACTAGAGATTATGCACAAGCCTGCCTCATCATCTCGTGCATAATCTCCAGTCCCATTCTATGTGGGTTCGCAACTGCAGCAGGGGATTGGAACAAATCCTGCGACCTACAACCGAGCAGGGGATTGGGACAATTAACTGCAGCACCCCAATCCTGATTCTATTTTCCCATTTTCTTTCTTTGGTTTTCTGGCTTTGACAATAAAACAACCAAACGACATGATACTGAAGAGGGGGATTTTGAAAGGTCAGCAGAGTTGATGACAATAAAAATCAAGTCGATCTGTGTCTAATGAGCTTAACCTGTAATATATATATATACATATATGTATATATATATATATATATATATACATACATATATATATATATATATATATATATACATACATGTATATATATATATATATATATATAATGGTATCTGTAATCTGGTTCTCCAACCTAATGAGCGGACAACATGACGTCATCGCCATGCACGTCCGCCTTGCCTGCAAAGTTCCAGAGGAACCATCTAGCAGTGCGTCATTACGGATTATAAATACAGATACTGTCACAAGTGCATATATATATATATACAGATACTGTCACATATATACACAAAGAATTAAGTTAAGCACCCCCCCCCCGTTTTTTTACAACCTCGCACATTACAAGTTTGTTGTCGTCAAAACAGTGTAATATACCCATGATATTGCTATATTTTCTGGAGAAGTGATATTATGGTCACATAAAAACATAACAATCATGCCGTTTTCAATATTTTATTCTGCATAATTTAAGGTGAAATTTTTTGGGAATTTTAGGCATAGTTTCACCTCAATTTAAGTATGGAGCTATAGGTCCATCACGGACAGTGTGGATGACGTTTATGTTTTCTAACGTACAGTCATTGTTCTGAGAAGACCTCTAGCGATCTTTGCGTCAATAACGTCAATAACGTCAATAACGTCAATAACGTGTAATGTCAATAACGTGTAAGTGACGTCAATAACGTCAATAACGACAATAACTAATGTCATACCAATCATTATTTGATCTCACATACCTTAGAATATATGCCAATGTATACATATACACAAAGAATATATATTAGGGGGTGCTTACCTTAATTCGTTGTGTAGGGGTGCTTAACTTAATTCTTTGTATATATATATATATATATATATATATATATATATATATATATATATATATATATATATATATATATGTGTTCTGGAGTGCAATAAGTGCATCACCTATACAAAATGGTATCAATTATAAAAACAAGAAAAAGAGCAATCAGAGATCGCAAACCCTCACCAGGATGTATTTTCAGTGGTTTTTAAGGCTTTTGTGTTAAAACAAATATGGCGGCCGAACCACGTGACCGATGACGTCATCATTACTTTTTTTTCTAAACTAATTGATTCCAAGATTATGCTCAAGAAATTTCATCTTGATCGGATGAAGTTTTGTACTTGTCGAATTATGACGTCATAATGGAGGCACGTATGACATCATCATTAACATATTTTATTCCCCATGGAGAGTTCTTTACAATGAGCCATGTCTCAATTTTTTTCTATTCAGCGCTTTCGAAAATATAGAGGTGCAAAGTTTTTCGGTTTTTCCAAGATTGCGGCCGAACCACATGACCTATGACGTCATAATTATAAACATTCTACAGGTGGAGTTGCACCTATGGTGAAATTTTCCTGTCGATTGGACCAATGGTTGCAGAGAAAATCATATTTATTCTGTGCGGACAGACAAACAGACAAACAGACAAACAGACTCAAATGCAATACTCCCTCCTCTGGCGAGGGTAAAAATGAAGCTCGGTTTCAGGAATGACCGATGTCATTGTAATTTACCAAAGGTGGCAATGACATGCTGTGAAGGCTCCGCCACAGTAGACAATAGAATGCATATTACAGGCTAATGTACAAATACCGAGGTAAGATTTGGAAATATACAGAAGGTAACTTCTTAAAGTAAAGGAGAACAAGAGTTAAAACAAGTTTTTATACTTTTGGAACCCTGGAACAAAAAACCTATCCTTTGAGCTTGGCAAAAACCATAATATGAAATGGAACGTAGAATATCCCAAATGCAAACTAAAGCAGCCACATGATCGCTGGCTGCAAGCTGATTGGCTGCACCTGTATTTCTGTTGCAGCTTGCTGTAGCAATCAAATTGTTTGTGCCTCAACCTCTCTGGGATTTGGGCCCAACTTCGGCGGGACTGTACGCCAGGTGGTTGCATCTCCCCAACTATCTTGGTCTCAGCCCAGGTGCTACGCAGCAGCTTTACTGTAAAAATGGTCGCTTCCTTCCGTGTAAGTACTTCTTATTCATTTAGCTGTGCTATAAACTTAATAGCGGGGTGGCTTGGGGTCAATTTTCAAGATTACCGTTACCGGGCGGACAAAAGCGCCATTTTTGGTGTGAGGCTTCCTTAGGGTATATCAGTTGATTTTAGCCGAGGAGCCCTCTCGAAATATGTACGTAACCATGGTAACACAAACAAATCCAAGATGGCTGCCGTTCATGATAAAATACCAATTTTCTTGGGTTGTAGTTGTTAGAGGAAATCCAAATTGTATCAAAATATTACTTAAATATCAGAACCATGTCCTCAACATGTTCGGTCACCCTCCTGAAATATTAAAGTAAAACATAAAAATCCAAAATGGCCGCCATTTATGCTGAAATAGCAATTTCCTTGGTTTTTAGCGGTCATACGATGGTCATACGATAAAAAATTTATATATTTTTGCCAAACTCAACTTAAGTTATTTATATTGATATTATTTTAATGTGAATAATATATACTTTTTGCTCAATTTCAGAGCACCGATTGAAAGCCAAGGAAACTGCTGGTACGGATTGGATTCAGACATCGTGCCAAGAGAGACGAGCCCGTATACAAGATGGATCTAGATTGGAATTGTTGTATCATTTGTCAGCAACACACATCTGAACCTTTGAAACGCCCTTTGCAGAATCCTATAGCAAGTCGTGACATGACAGATGCTTATACATCATTTTTGACAAATGTAGAACAGTTCAGAGACATTGATGCACTTCCAACTAACATCTACTTTGGCAGTGATGTTACTGCTGCAGATTTTGTAACCCACCATGCATCTTGGCATAAATCTTGCCATTTGAAATATAACAATTCCAAGTTGACAAGGACGCAAGCAAAGAAAAGGGGTGTCCCCAACACTGTCGAGTCTCAAAGGAGATCAAGTAAGCGCCAAACGATAAACACAGCAAAGTGCATCTTCTGTGACAAAGGACATGAGGACGGTGAGCTCTCTCAAGTTTTAACATATGATGCTGATACCAATATACGATGTATGATCACAGAGCTACATGACACACAGCTTCTTGCTCGAATTGTTGGAGGAGATTTGATTGCGATGGAAGCAAAGTATCATTTAAAATGCCTGACCCATCTGCGAAATCGTTACCGCAGTCTCGTCAGAAAGTTGAGTCGGGAATCACCAAATGTAAATGAAAAAGTGAATGAGTCTAGAGTGTTTGTAGAGCTGACAAGCTACATTGAGATAGCTGTAGACTCTGGGACTTTCCTCTTTAAGCTTTCAGAGATTCATTCACTCTATGTGAATCGTCTTCAGGACATGGGTATCCACAAAGAAGTCAACAAGACTAGGCTGAAGCGTCAACTGCTGGAACACTTCCCAGAGGCACAGGAACAGAACGATGGTAGAAACACGGTTATTGTTTTCAAAGAAGGAATGCGAAATATGTTGAAGGAAGCTTTGAAAAAACGGGATTTCTCAGAAGACGCTGAGATTCTAGCAAAAGCTGCAACGATAATCCGCAAAGACATTTTCAACCATCAATGCTTCAAATTCACTGGCTGTTTCCCAACACAATGTCAAGAAAATTCAATGCCCCCAAGCCTCAAATCACTTGTCTCCTTTATACTTAATGGCCCTAACTTGAAAGATCAAGACAGATGTGAATCACAGGCTTGCCTCACTATAGGACAGACCATTCTCTACAACACAAAGAAGAAAACTCCATCTGAATCAGCTGTTGAAACAAGACATACTCTGGAGCGTGAGCCACCTCTCCCCATTTACATTGGTCTCAATATTCATGGACTGACAAGAAGCAAGAAACTCATCCAGCAATTGTATCAGATGGGTATCAGCATTTCATATGACAGGGTTATGGACCTTGAGGACTGTATTGCCACATCTGTATGTGAGCGATTTGAAGAAGACGGCGTTGTATGCCCTGCTTTTCTCCGGAAAAGGTTGTTTACTGTTGGTGCCCTAGACAACCTAGACCATAACCCTAGCTCAACCACTTCACATGACTCCTTTCATGGGACTGGAATTAGTCTCTTTCAGTTTCCAACACAAACTGATCCTGGTGAGAGCAGACCACCTACTATGATACCCCCTTCTGGTGCAACACAGCAGTCTCTCCCGGTCAGTTATGCTTTTGTCCCTGCTGTAGCTTTAACAACCGCTGCAATTGAAGTACCTGAGAGTAACACAGAGCCAACCAAGACCTGCTTAAATGAGGCACTTATCCAGGAAAATAGTTGGGTCGAACATGCACTAGCACTGTTAGAGGAGGATGTCACCAATGAAGATGCCATCGTCTGGGCTGCCTATCATGCTTCGCAGCAACCTCCCATAGAAGACCCTCCAGCTGTGTGTTCACTACTGCCTATGTTCTACGAAAAGTCTTCCACCGCCGCAATGATAAAGCACGGCATGGATGTCCAGAGACAAGCGATTGAGTATCTCAACCCAGGACAAATTCCAGTCACTACCTTTGATCAGCCTCTATTTGCCCTGGCAAAGTTTGTACAGTGGAAATGGCCTGATACTCATGGGGGAAAAGTGCATGTTGTTGTTAGGTGGTTTACACACAGAAATGGCACTGTGGAACACACTTGGAGATATTCTGGAAAGTTCTGGCTGGACTACCGCCCTTACAGAGGCAGATGTGGCTTTCACTGGCATAGCCGACTCATTTCTGAAGGTGTCACATCTCACACGAACCAGGCATGCCCATCAAATCACCCTCCTTACTCTCCATAACCTTCAAAGAAAGGCTTTCCTGCTCTCCGAGAGACCTAAAGACAATCAATCTGCAGAAGCTTGGAGGAATGACATGCTGAAGAAGAGTCCCACCTTTATGTACTGGGACCTTATCCTGAGATACGAAACCCTTATTCTCATCTTCATCAGGGCTCACAGAGAAAAGAACTTTCCTTTGTATGTAGATGTCTTGGAGCAGCTGACACCTTTGTTTTTTGCCCTGGACCATGTGAACTATTCAAGATGGATGCCTGTTCACATAAGAGATATGAAGTCTCTGCCTGACCCTATCAAGGAAGAGTTTGAGAAACAATGCCACTGGGTCCTTTCTAAAACCAGCAAAATATTCTCTACTATCCCATTTGACCAAGCTCATGAACAGGAGAACGTGAAAGTCAAAGGCTCTGGTGGTTGTATTGGACTCACAGGAAACCCTGTCGCATTTAGACGCTGGATGTTAACAGGTCCCGAGTTGGCCAGATTGCAAACACAGTTTGAGGAAGAATACTTTCCCAATGATGACCCAGATTTTCGGAACCATGAACAGGGCCTTGCATCACAAAAAACATTTCAGAAGGAAGTAAACAATCTTTCTGAAACCTTCAACAGAATGGGAAACCCCTTCCTTGATGATTTTGAAGAGCTAGTGACACTCGACAGTCGCAATTGCATGGATGAGTCTGTAGTATCCGCACTACGCACATTGGAAGACACAGGCATAAAGCAGTATCAGGAGTATGTCAAGAGTGTACTTGAAGATCGCAGCTGCTCTATACATGACCCAATCAAGAAGAACTCACTGGCTCTCTTCAAGAGACCTAAACCCAAGGCCCCGACAAAGCAGGGGAAGAAGATCAAAGTGCTCCAGAACAATGTGGCACTTTTTGGCCAGTTGTACATTGCCATGCAAAGTCGCGAGGGTGACCTGAAGGAATTCTTTGCCCATGAGATACAACCCTTTCCACCTTCTCTCTCAGACTTTGGTAAGCTGCATTTACCAAACACAAAGTCCGATCTACTGAAATGTATTGAGCAGCCCGAGCAGCCTGAGCCACCTTCAACCTATGACTGCATTGTACTGGATGGTGCTGTCATTGTGCACTGTCTGCCGACTACTGCAGTCAGCACGTTCATTGAGTATGCAGACAAGGTGTTCATCCCCTACCTGGTGAAGCAGCTACAGAATGCCACAAGGTTGGATGTTGTGTGGGACACATACATTCCAGACAGTTTGAAGGAATCAACCCGGGAAAAGAGAGGAACGGGTGTGCGCAGAAAAGTGTCCGGCCAAACCAAGCTTCCAGGCAATTGGATGGACTTCCTCCGTGATCCAAAAAACAAACAGGAGCTATTTGCCTTTCTGACGTCCAAGGTTGCCGAGTTTACCTTTCCATCAGGCAAATCCGTGTACATCACATCAGGTGAATCTGTAGTATCCACAGGCACCATCAACGCCATGCTGAACTGCAACCATGAGGAAGCAGATACGAGGGTCATAGTGCACATCGTGCATGCACTAGAGCAAGATATGAAGACTATTAAAGTGCGCACTGTTGACACAGACGTTGTAGTCATACTTATTGGTACATTTTATGATCTCATGGTCACTCAGCCATTGGTAGACATCTGGGTTGCCTTTGGAATGGGTAAGAATTACAGATGAAATTACCTTCACATGAAATCACTGAATGTCCCTTTAAATTTACTGGTGATATTGTAATATCAAAATACACATTCAGTGTCCTAAAAATTTATATTTTGATACCAATTTTTGCTATCCATGACTTATATAACCCGGGAAATGTGTTTTTAATTACTGGATGGCGGCCATTTTGGATTTTTTGGTTTTACACGAATACGCGTAAAAATTCGCGAGGGCTCCTCGGCTAATATTGATTAATAGGTCATTAGGAGTGTTCATGCCAAATTTGGTGATTTTGTCCACCGTGTAACGGTAATTTTGCTAAGCCACCCTACTATAATTGGCATCCTATAAACAGAGCAATCTAACTTGCCAAATTAAATTTTTGCACACAAGGGAAAAACCGGTCGGGCCAAATTCGACTTTTAAAAGGGAAACATTTTTCGATGAACATCAACACCACCTGGGTACTGATGCAGCAGTAAAGTGGTGTACTAAAGCACTATTTTAGTAAAGTGCTCCAATGCACCACTTTACCACAACTTTGTACAACAATGTTCTAACCGTATACTCCTTGAAAGTTTCCTAAGTGCCATGTTGCAATTTGTCATCGTCCTTTCCAGGAGTGAAAATAATTGTCAGGTCACTTGTGTGCTATTGACTGCAGACAAGTTGCGTTGCAATTGGTCCGTAGGTGAGGATGAGGAAGATGCAGCTTCCCCGTGGGCTGTGACCTGTGGAAAGCAGGGAGACAAGGCCAGGGGAGATGAGCTACTTTCACAGCACTATTCACAGCTCCCAGCCAACCTTCACCACCAAATTAAATTACCTATTTTCCAGTGTTCCAATAAGTCTTCAGAACAAAGTTAGGGCAAAGAACAAATTCCATATAAAACAATTTAACAATCCACTTGAGTGATGCTTGGAATACAGAAAGTACAGTTGTGAAGACTCAAAAAGCTCAGGCAATAAATAGTGCGTTACCAGAGTCACCAGGTTAATGAGGTGGGCTGGCCAATCGGGGCCCAACGTCGCATTCAGCTGTTCAACCAGTTGGAGCAGACCTGGTGGCTGTGGTTGGGAGCACATTTCAAAATGTTTAAATTCTAAATGTCCAGCAGAAAATTATTTCCACCAGCACCAGTGGGCCTGGTAGGTCACATGATCAAAATAGCAAGGTTTACAGGTTACCATAGAAGTACAGGGGTTGGGGCCTGACAAAAATCCTTCCGCTTCCGGTCCCTCGAGCGAGGAGGTTTGCTTCGACCTCTCCACGGCATCGAAGTTTGAGTATTTTCCCATTTGTGTCTGTCAAATTTCCACTGGTTATTTTATTGTGTATGTGTTATTGTCTGTTCCTATTTAGTTTTGGTTTTGTAACTATTGCAAACTTGTGTGCAATTAGTCGGTTTTTTGTTCGCACTCGTGCGTGGCCTGGTCTTTCGAGGCCATCCTCCCTCCCACCCCCTCGTCGGTATATTATGAATATAAGTTCTTTCCCTCGCTGTATTTGCTCGTTTCTTTAATTTTATTTTCTCCCCTACCTCCCACGGACATCTTACCCTTTGTCAAACGTTTTAAATACAAAAAAAACAAAAAAAACTTTATTAACTCTCTCTCCTCGCGGACACGTGCTTGTTCTCTCGCTCCCTTGTCTCGCCTTGTGCCCCGCCCCCTCAATCTCCTGTTTCTTCCACCTTTCCAGCCTTTCCAACTCTAGTTTCCTTCAGACTCACTCAGCCCTTTCTACTTCTTTCTCAAATCCACGTCCTCACTTAGGGACTTTTCCCAGATGTTTTTCACGGTTTTGTTTAAATATTATTTAAATATGTTAAAACTTTCCCCTGCAATGTTTTATTCAGTGGTTTATTACAACACGCTGTTTTTCTTCCTATTTAAAAGGCTTTTTTCAATTTCCTCTTCAATTCATTCCACATTCCACAATTTCCACATTCAATTTTCACTCGCTCAAACTTGACTGATCTCTCCATTCAGGTTGCTTCTGACAATCCAGACTTGATCTGCTTAACAGAAACTTTCCTCCTTCAAGATGTCTCTGATTCCATAATATCTTTTCCTGGTTACTCCCTCCTCCGGTATGATAGACCTGAGCCTCGCCCTGGTGGTGGGGTGGCTATCTTTATCAAAAACTCTCTTCCTCACTCTCCTTGCACTGCCCTCTCTCCACCCCACCCCCAGGAGTACCTCTGGCTACGGCTTCCACACCGCTCCCACCTTTTGTTCATATGTGTTTTGTACCGTCCTCCAAACAGTGATGACTCCTTTTACATTTCGCTGTCTGACAACATGGACCAACTTCTACCCACTCATCCCAACTCTCTCTTCCTCATATGTGGCGACTTCAACTGTCATCATGCCAGCTGGCTGGGTGTGGGTTCCTCTCTCACCAGCCATGGCATCTCAGCAAAGGACTTCTGCGACTCATTGGGACAGATACAATCTGTAAATTTCCCGACCCGGATCTCAGTCAAGGGAGTATCTTCTCTTCTAGAGTTGGTTATGACAAACTTCCCTACAAATGTCTGCTGCACTTCTTCTGCTCCAATCGGTTCTTCTGATCATGTGCTTGTTAAAGTGGACATCTCTCTGGCCATTCTCAGAGAGCCTCCTCAGCGTCGAAGAGTATGGCATTTCACTCAGGCCAACTGGCACGGTCTTCAAGCAGCCATCAATCATCTGGACTGGTATCCCATCTCTACTGCCTCTGACATCAACTCTTCCTGGGAATTCTTCCAAAGTAAACTGCTCTCTCTCATGCACAGATTTATCCCATCTCATCTTCAGTTGTCTTACCCTTCCTCCCATCCATGGTACACTGAATCTTGTGGTGAGGCAGTTGGCCTGAAACAACTTTCCTTTGCCTCATGGAAAGCTAATCCAAATGAAGGCAATCTGAGTTCCTTCCACCAAGCTCGGAACAAGTGTGTGTCTACCCTCAGAAGTGCCATGAAGCACTATCTCTCCACACTCAAGAATGAACTCTCAAACCTGTCTCCTGTCTTTGTGTGAAGTCTGGTCAAATCTGTTTCTGAGGTTTGTTCCCCCTCCATCCCCTCCTTTACCTCAAATGGTTACACAGTTGACACCAAACGTGACAAAGCCAAATGCCTCAACTCTGTGTTTGCCTCAAAATCTTGTGTCCCAAACCCGTCCCTCTCTGTACCCACCGTACCCAGTCATACGCAGCTGCTCCTGGACTCTGTCCTTCTCTCCTGACAAGGTGGAGGAGTTTCTGTCAAACCTCAACTCTGATTCTGCAACTGGACCAAGCGGCATCAGCCCACGGCTCCTAAAATCCTGCTCTGCCGCTCTATCTCACCCTCTCTCTGTTTCTTCACCCTCCTTTTTGTTCAAGGTCATCTGCCATCAGTTTGGAAATCAGCCAACATTACCGCTTTACACAAGAAAGGTGCAAAAACAGATCCTTGCAACTACAGACCAATCAGCCTGCACCCAATTATCAGCAAAGTCATGGAATCCATCATTGCTTCAGATATCAAATCCTTCCTCTTCTCCAATGGATTGATCTCAGATCATCAATTTGGATTCAGACCAGGTCATTCTACTCTGGACATGCTGCTTCTGCTGTCTCAACAATGGATGGAGGTCCTCAATGCCAAACAGGAAATCAGAGCTGTCTCCCTTGACATATCACGTGCCTTCGATACTGTTTGGCACTACCCTCACTCTCTTCAATCCCACTCCTCCCTCCAGGTCTTCAAAACAGCTGTTCACCACCATCTCTTGTCTTTCCCCATCCAAAACGTTGATCTTTTCTACCCCTGTTAATTCACCGCAGATCCACTTATTTGAAATACCGACTTCTTTCCTGGAAGTCCTAGCAGTGTCCATGTGTTTTATACCTCTCCACCCTTCCCCCCCCCCCCTTCCCATGCCTCCTCCCCCCAAGCCTTCTCCCTCCCACACATCTCCCGATGTCCCTGTTCTCTGGTGTTGTTGTACTTGTGTGCTTCCCTCTCTCTCCCCATCTTGTCTCCCGCTCCCCTTATTGTATGTTTTGTGTGTCCGTTTTTTTTTGTGTGATTAATGTTAGCTCTTACACGAGCCTCAATCTTGTATAACAAAAAAAAAATAAATAAATAAATAAATCCAACGAGTGAAGAATGAACCTACGAGTGTTGGGTTGACAGCCTTTTCTGAAGCAAGAGGTATACTCGGTGCTGTGGGATTCGTCATTTCCTGCAACGATAATCAGAGCTCGTTAGATTGTGGGCCCATCATGCGGCGAGATGAGTGGCGTAAAGTGGGCATGATTGGCACTTTTACCTGCAAAGTTTGAATATCATGTTGTACTGAGGTTATGGAGCTTCCAAGAGATGCAACACTCTAAAAGAGACAGACAAAATAGGATTGAAGAGAAACGTAACCCAAATAATTTGGCAGGCAGTTATGTAAAGATGGAAAAAGGAAAGAATGGGAGAAAAACCAGGGAGGCACAGAGCATTGGTGACAAGGTGAAAGCCAGAAAAATGTTTTGGGGTCGGTGGGTGGTGTTGGTTGGAAAGGGTAGAGTGATTGATGGCAGGGAAGGCTGAAAAAGGAAAGAGGGAAGTCAGAAAAGTAAGAATAGATTTGGGTCAAGGCTTGGTAAGCAGACAGCAAATGGGGTACTACATGCACCTTACGAAGCTCCTTTAAGGTAGCTGGGACAGACAGAAGGTCGGCCGCAGCTGTGACAGAGACCTTTAGCTCCATTAGCTCTTTAGACAAAGCAGAAACCTGGGAAAGCGAGACAATAAGTCGAGGTAATTACAATTCCATCCAAACCAGTGCATTTGTGTGGTAAATGAGGTGTTAGCTTCATACATTCACTGAATATTATACATCAAATGGTGAAAACAGTTACCAAAGCTCACAGTAATATATTTCGTGTGATCCTTACCACCCCCACCAACTGAATGGTAAAAAATAAAGGTGACACAAGAATTTGATTCAAATTATTCTCCTAACTGGTGCCTTTTATTAGCGCCCTAACAGCTTCACCTGAGGGGACTATAGGTTTGCTTTCCGTCGGTCTGTCCCACCTGTGGTTTGTCAGGCATTTTCCTCATATCCTTTAATATATTCAACTGAAACTTGGTATGCGGCTTCATTAGGACAAGTTATAGGACAAGTTGAAGTTTCAGGGCGTTTAATAAATTTTTCACCAGGTTATGCCCTTCATGGACTTTCCGTACACAAATATCAATTTACGATTGAGGAACACCTTAATTTCAATTGAATGTTAGATTTTGAGCACGAATCGGAGCATTAATCTGAAAACGAACCTGGAGTTTAGCAGAACTTTGGCTCTGAATTTATCCCGATCGCACGAGCTCAGAGAGGGTTAAGACAATTGTTTTACTCTGTCTACCTGAGCAGGAAAATCATTCCAAACAGGAAACCTACTCCTTTAAAGGATGTTTTAAAGGACAGCAACACACATAAAAAACGAATGTACTGTGTTTGATAAGGTGGTGTAAAAGACGCTGCATCAACGGTGCCAAACTTCCGGAATTTTTTTTATACGATCTATAAAATCATTATTATATTTAAATGGAATTATATAGTTAAACAATGTGTGGAGTAAGGTGTTCTACAAACTCTCTAGATTATTAGTGATCCACTTTGTAGCAATACGATCAGACTTGATCTTTGATGTTGAGACACTGGAGCCCATTAGAGAAACTGTACAGACAGAACGGAAGGCACCTTGGAGGATGACCGACTGATGTTTGCCCGCATCGCGTGATTATCCAGAGCAGAGTGCTCCGAGTCTTTCTGGAGCAAGCCGAGCCTCTCACTCAACCTCACCAACTCCGGGGGGATTCCAACATGAGCATTCTCCACTGCGAGCACACACAATCACCACTGTGAAAAGCGATGGTAATTCCTGGTTAGCAAAGGTGCACTGTGCTTGCACAGAGAATTGCAAACAAGCCAATGCTGTTTTCGCCACTCAAGGCCCGAACCCGGCTTCTCACCCTGAAGTAATCGGCCTGCCAACACCCTCCCCTCTTCCCTCAGTTCCAGCTGCAAACAGAGCAGAGTCCCCAGAGCCACCACAATTGCTGCCACAGCCACAAAAATTCCCAGCGGACGGCATGCCTGCATGCCATGCCGACAGCCCCACCTATAACACACAAGCAATGGCACCTCTTCACCAACATATGACATCTGACTTGCAATTGCATGTATGTATGGGTTTTACATTCTGAAGCAGAGTCAAAAAATGATTGGGCAATATAAAGATGGTAACAGCACAAAATATTTAATCAACAAAATTTCTCGTAGTGTGTATGTGTATCCGATACTAGCCAGGTTCCCGTGATATGCACGGGTGGGAAGCCAAAAGCAAACAAACAATGAGGAAACGGTGAATGCTAAACCATGGAACCAATAAGTTCCACCTTCAGTCGAACATCAGGCATGGACAGCCGGTTCGTGAAGGACTTGGGCAAAAAAACATACCCCGTCTGAATGGTTCTACACCCAGTCCAAGGCAAATCTGTGAATGTCACGGTTAGAAAGCAGAAACCCTCACGTCATTTCCTCATTCATATTTAACCTCAACATCTCAATAAATTTATTTTCATTCCAAACCAAAAATGATCAAAAGATCCAAATGATCTTTCCTGGGAAAACCACATTTCCAAACCAGCCTCCAAAGCCAGTCGCCGACTGGGCATCCTCCGTCGTGCGAAGTCCTTCCTTGGCACACCTGAGCTCCACACCACATTACAAGGCTTTCATCCGCAGCTCAATGGAATACCGTTCTCCCCTCTGGGCCGGTGCTCCTTTCAGAATCATTGGAATCTCTCGCGATGAAGCTAACTCCGAGGGCCTTTCACTCACTCACCGCAGGCAGGTAGGGAGGTGGTCTTTCTGTCTTCTACCGACTCCTCTCCGGCCTTGCTCCCCCAGCTCTCTGTTCTCTGTCCCCCAAATATTCCTGCAGGTCGCACAAGATCTGCCAGTAACCCTCTTATGGTTAAACTGCCAAAACCAAGACTCTCTATTCACCTTCACTCCTTCATTCCTCTTTTCTCTGACCTCTGGAACATTTCTCCCATTCATTTCATTCCCATTTCTCCCATGGAATTCCTCTCTCCCATTCATTTCTCCCACCTTTTCTCCCTCACTCTTTTCAATCCCACTCCTCCCTCCAGGTCTTTAAAACAGCTGTTCACAACCATCTCTTATCTTCCCCCATCCAAAACCTTGATCTTTTCTACCCCCGTTAATTCACCCCAGATACACTTTTTTTGAAATTCCGACTTCTTTCCTGGAAGTCCTATCAGTGTGCATGCGTTTTTTTTTTTTTTTACCTCTCCCACCCCCTCCCCCACTTCACATGCCTCCTCCCCCCAAGTCCTCTCCCTCCCACAGATCTCCCGATGTCCCTGCTCTCCATCTTGTCTCCCGCTCCCTTTATCATATGTTTTATGTTTTATGTGTCAGTTTGTCTTTTTGTGATCAATGTTAGCTCCTACACGAGCCTCGACCTTGCATACAAAAAAAAATAAAAAAATAAAAAATTAGCATCATTCCAATCATATATTAATCTATCTATAATTCCAGTAATCTCTGTGTGTATGTGTGTGTGTCTGTGTGTGTGTGTTTGTCTGTGACCGCTGTTTCTCGACAACTACCGGTCCGATATACTTGAAACTTGCCAGGTATATTGCTGGGGACCCGAGGATGTGCCTTTTCAAGGTTTGAAATTAATCGGACAAGTGGTTCCCAAGGTATGGTCACCGTACTCGCAAGCCGTTCGCTTTGGCTTTGCGAATGGACCAAACCATTTCATGTAAATAGAGGGGGGGGGGGGGGGTTCTGTGGTCGTTCGCTTTGGCTTTGCGAATGGACCAAACCATTTCATGTAAATAGAGGGGGGGGGGGGGTTCTGTGGTCGTTACTGCCACGTGGTTTCAAAGTTTTTTTTTTGTTGTTGTTGTTTGCACGCATGTTTTTTTGCACGCACGTACGGGCAAGCACGTACGGGCAAGCACGTACGTGCGGGCACGCCCTAGTACTCTAAAATCCAGTACAAAATCCTCCTCTTGACCTACAAAGCCCTCCATAACCTGGCCCCATCCAACCTGGCTGACCTCCTCTCCAGACACACTCCCAACCGCAACCTCCGCTCTGCTGGTACCAACCTCCTGACCCCCCCCCCCCCCCCATCCGGACCAAATTCAGATCCTGGGGGGACAGGGCCTTCTCCATCGCTGCTCCCACCCTCTGGAACTCGCTACCTCACACCATCAGAGACTCCTCCTCACTCACCACATTCAAAACATCACTCAAGACCCACCTGTTCAACACTGCATTCAACATTTAACCCACAGCATTTAACCCCTGACTATCTCCTCTCCTTCTCCCTCCTTTGTGCTTTGAATATTTCCCTATTGATTCTTCTTTTTTGCAATTGTTTTTATGTTTTGCTATGCATTATGTTTTGCACTCTGTCAAAGCGTCTTTGGGCTCCCTAAAAAGCGCGATATAAAATAAATGCATTATTATTATTATTATAATTATAAAAAATAGTGTTAAATCACGATGGTATTGGGATATTATCAAACCAGCCCATTGTCGTCATCTGTTCACCTCTGGATTCGGGAGCAGGTCCGCATCGAACCAATTTCAAAATCATAATTTTATTGAGTAACTTATGAAACCTCCTACCGACCTTATAACATCTGCTGGGACCCAAAAACGTTGCACAGAAGGTTTGGTGGGGCTATAGACCGGGAGCCCAGGGGGGTCAGCCTAGCTGGAAAGTTAACCAATTTTCATGTATATAGCAATGGTCCATGTGCATGTCCATGTACGGAAATGGACGTCTGCCAGGCACATTCTGGTGGGTGTGGTCAGAAGGGCCATTAGAAAGGGACCCCAAAATTGAGCTAAATCAGCTCTGTGAGTTACCCTGATGAAACCTACTGGAAAATGTTCGGCATAGTCCCAGATATCATGAATGACCACTGCCAGACATTTTCAGTGGTGGGTTGTGCCCGCCAGACACCCCCGAATGCCACCACCCCAAAATTGAGCTAGATTAGCTCGTGAGTTAACCCGGTGAAACCTACTGGAAAATGTTCGGCATAGTCCCAGATATCATGAATGACCACTGCCAGACATTTTCAGTGGTGGGTTGTGCCCGCCAGACACCTCCGAATGCCACCACCCCAAAATTGAGCGAGATCAGCTCGTAAGTTAACCCGGTGAAACCTACAGGAAATAGTTTGGCATAGTCCCAGATATCATGAATGACCACTGCCAGACATTTTCAGTGGTGGGTGTGCCCACCAGATACCCCCGAACGCCCCCCCCGGTCACCCCCCTCCTTCCATTGAGCTAGACGGCTAGATTGAGCTGAGAAAAAGCCCAATTTATCTCTCGATTCTGTGGCTTTGTAATTTACTCACAATAATTATCAATGTAGCATGTATTTGACCAAGCCTGAACCGAGACAACAAGGTGCCAGGCGTGTTACTTTACACGTATTACTTTTTGTGACACTTTTACCGGTACATGTGTGGGAAATAGTCAGTTTAAAATAGGAATCAAGTAGTCAAGTTCTCTTTTCACAGCAACCCAACTCATTTTATTAATGATCAGAGTCATCAACACATCCAAGAAGATATTAGAAGCAGTACGAGAGGTAAGTTTTGTTACTTAAAAAACTCCCCATAGATATCATGCTGCCACCTATTATCTCATTAATCAAGCTTTAAAACTTAAAGATTTAAGAGAAGTCTCTCCTTTGTAACTATACTCAAAATCAGTGTGTTTATGATGATGCAAAGCGGTACATGTACATCCCTTTGAATCCATCAGGTACGTGTATGTTACCAGAACAGCCCTGAGGCCTAATCACAAAATGCATAGAATTCACCTAACCCTCACCCTCCTGCTGATGCTGTCCAGTGTCCATCCATCATATGGAGGGCCACTTGTCCATTAATTAGGTCTACCTGATCCACTGATATAGACATGTCAATGAACCTTACGCAGCCAAGGTTACTCACACTATATACCACAAGTGGAGCCGATATGCTTAGCTGTACGGTCATTAACTTTAAAGCTAAACAATGTGAATTTATGCTCTTTTCTTGATTTAGGGAAATGAAGGCAGATATTTTTCGTGTCTGACTGGACCATTATGATCATTCTTGTACATGTGACTGAACCATTTCCCTCAAGGTAAGCGAATGCCCATACCACGAAAAATGTCAATTTTGATTCCTCTCAATTAATATTTAATATTACTGCAGTCTGGCGGTGGTGTTGGGTGTGTTGGGCTAGCGGCTAGGGTGCCGGCTTAGGATCCTAGGATCCTGGGTTCGAATCCCGGTCAATCGCTGAATTAACGCCAGGGGGGTTGACTCAGCCTGTCATCCTTCCGAGGTCGGCAAATTGAGTACCAGTTCACTGGTAATTCCCTGCTTGTCGTTAAAGGCGGCAAAAAGGGTTGGCGTCAGGAAGGGCATCCGGCCGTAAAACATTGCTTCAAAAAGGGGACCGAAAAACAACAACCACAGTTCCCGAAAAAGGCCAACCCCCGCTTGCGGGGAAAAATGGCCTCTAAAAGGTGGTTTTTTATTTTTTTATTACTGCCGTCATTTCTTTTTATAATGGGTGTTAGCAAAAGTGTGGCTCTGGGGATTTTTTAATACAATGCATTATTCTCGCACAACAGATTTTGGTAAGCAATGATCACGAATCTGTCAGCTATCACCCTTCTTGTCTTAAGCATTACACAGCAGTGAAGCGCCTGACAGAACCCCTGCCACCTGACGATGAACCTACCACCAAAAAGGCTTCTATCCAAACAAGACGCTGCAGTGTCCTTCCCAAGTCGGATCAGCAGGGCCTGTTGAAAGGGACTTGTATTTTCTGTGGCAAAATCCGTAAGAAGAAAAATGGAAAAAGAGGAGCCCAGACTGAACATAGCGACAGTTGCCGGTTGCGAGTCACTTTGCCATCGGGTAAAGACTTCGAAAAACGAACGTATCAAGAGTCTCATTCGGAGTGGCGTTGATCGCAAAGGAGGGCAGAATACCAGAAATCATGCCGTGTCCAGTTCCCGAGGAAGACTGATGATCAAGATAGGCCCAATGAAGGGAGCTCATCTCAGTCCAACCACAAGAGAGCATTTGCATCTCTGCTTTCATATATCCAGAATGATGTGCTAGGAAAGCAACGATCTGTGTTAGTTAGTGATTTACTTGCATGAACAAAGAGGAGTACACCAGTGTCTGAGGAGATGGGGCAGACCTCCAGGCCTACACAGCTCAAAATCTTACCAGGAAGGTAAAAGACCATTTCAAAGAAAAAAAAATCACAATAAAACTGGCAGACCCTCGGAAAGGCAACTTCATCTATAGTTCTGCTCTTCCAGAAGAGGATGCCAAGGCTCACCTTTATGAGGATTCTAAACGGTATGAACAGGATAACAAGTTAAGATGGGCCGCTCTCCATCTTAGATCTCTGATGATGCAGCTCCCGAAGACCAAGACCCCAAATCCTGCAAGTCCAAAATTTGAAGGAATGCACGGCAGAGATACCAGCACAGCTGGACCTGTTCTTCAGATGTCTCCTTGGTGGCATGACACTAACTTTCAGTGGTGCACACAAGGTTACAGTCGACCGAAAGGTAACTGCAATGGCATCGGATGCCATTTACAGGCGGCACTCATGGTACCGTAAAACCACATGGTACCGATGTCAGCATCGACCTCATGGTACCACAGCTCATCGTTGTTGGCAAAGATTAAACACATCAGGTTCTATCTTTTTTTTTCTTTTAAAAATCTCTACAATCAATGAGTAGAGGTGTTTTGTTTTCATGTTTAAAACATTGATAGCATTTTCAGTTGACATTTCTATAAATTGTTCCCCTGACTAATCCATACCTGTTTCAGCAGTATGCAATTTATCCAACCATGATATCGGAAACGCTTTCTTTAATACTATGAACTTAAAGGGAAATAATAGTTTCGGCAACGTATTACATTAAACAGATAACGTCAGCGTCTTTATAATACCCATGACAAATGACGTGTTATACCTTACAAATCCCTGCTTTTGCCATGACTTGAAATAAAACATCTGATTTTCAAAAGTTATGTTGCTGTTATTCCATAGTATTTTATTCTCAATTTAATTATCATCAGGTTAACTCTCGAGCTGATCTAGCTCAATTTTGGGGTGGTGACATTGGGGGTGTCTGGCGGGCACACCCCACCACTGAAAATGTCTGGCAGTGGTCATTCATGATATCTGGGACTATGCCAAACTATTTCATGTAGGTTTCATCAGGTGAATTCACAGAGCTGATCTAGCTCAATTTTGGGGTCCCTTTCTAATGGCCCTTTTGACCACACCCACCATAATGTGCCTGGCAGACGTCCATTTCCTTATATGGACATGCACATGGACCATTGCTATATACATGAAAATTGGTTAACTTTCCAGCTAGGCTGACCCCCCTGGGCTCCCGGCATACTAGGCCCAAAACTGAGGGAGTAGTTTCGGGATGGACAGACAGACGGACGAACAGACACTCCTGTTGTATAATATGCATATAATGCGCTCTAAGTATTGGAACAGTGAAGTCAAATTTGTTATTATTTCTATATCGTCAAGAAATTTGGATTTGAGATCAAAAGATGAATTTGAGGCAAGAGTACAGAAGGTCAGATTATGTATATACAGACTTGGCATTTAATATGGAATATTTTTTTTGTGGGGGTGAACTTACTTTTCAAGATGTCTTAGAACCAAAAGTTCATTGGAATTATGTTGAAATTATTCTAGATTTTGTTAATGTGACCTTTAAAAGAAACAAAAACCACATTTGACATTTCGAAGCAAATAAATTGACCCTTGAAAGTGATGTAAACTGATATCGAACTCAATTCACGGACAGTACTGTGTTAAACTTCTGTGCGTTTTCCACAAGTATCTCTTTATTTTGCACATTAGCCAAAAATTTTTTTTAACAAAAACAAAAGTTTAATTACGACTGGGATTACGGACAGTAAAATTACAGTTCAGTACTTCGTGTAACCCCCACGAGCATTCAGGAGAGCATGTACACGTTGAGGCATGCTGTTCACGAGATTTGCCACGGTTTGGACAGGAATCGCTTGCCATGCAGTGACAATAGCCTGCTGCAATTCACGCACAGAGGCAGGCTGCTGGTCCAAGTGGTCGATTTGACGCGTTAATTCTGCCCACAAGTTCTCTATCGGATTCATATCCGGGGACATGGCAGGCCACTCCATATGCTCTACACCACAGTCAGCAAGAAAGTGTTGGATCATGCGAGCACGATGAGGTCGTGCATTGTCATCTTGGAAGACAAAGTTTCCTCGAAAGGCTGCACGAGCAAATGGAGGCAATGTTTCTTCCAGAATGGCCCTGTACTTGAACTGGTTCAGGTTTCCATTCAGAACAACCAGGTCAGTTTTGCCCCCTGCATGAAAAAAAGCCCAAACGGTCACCCCGCCACCTCCAGCTTGGACTCTTGGCACTGTACAATCTTTGTTGTAGGCTTCATGCACTTGTCTGCGCACTCGGACGCGGCCATCTTGACGATAGACCAGAAATCTAGACTCGTCACTGAAGATCACGTGACTCCAGTGTCCTGGCTGCCATTGACGGTGCTCTCTGGCCCACTGCAATCGGCGCTGGCGGTGTTGTCTGGTCAGGCGTGGCTTTCTCAGGGGACGCCTGGCACGATAGCCTGCTTGAACCAGTCGTTGGTCGACTAGCCTTCTGGATACAGGCACATTTGTCAGTTGCAGCCACTCAGCCCTAAGCCGATTAGCTGACTTGGTACGGCCATTGCGGACTAACCGGTGCAGCTGGCGATCATCCCTCCTTGTGGTTCTGCGGGGACGTCCTGGTCTCGGTATTGGAGTAGGGACACCCCTCTGAGCATTTCGTGTCAGGATCTTTGACACCTGACCTTGAGTGATGCCATACTGCCGAGCAATAGCACGCTGTTTCATGCCGGAATTTAGTAAAGCCACCACTCCATGACAAACAGCATTGTCGAGTTGACGGACCATCTCCAGAGGAAGCGGCAATAACTTTTTGAGACGTGCAGCAGTTGTTTTCCACTAATACAGAACGCAACAACCCTTGTATACCCGACTGTGAAGCCAATCAACAAATGCACTTGTCCGTACATTTTGCCACACCACCTGTGATATAATCCTGTTGTTGACTTTTTGCTGCGACAGACAATCAGTGACATGGTTCTTTTCACAAATAAATCACCAAAGTGTAAAAGAAACTCACCAGATTGATATACTGAGTTAAGAAAGTAAACCCAAGTCAAGAAAAAAAAATATTCCATATTAAATGCCAAGTCTGTATGATTTACCATCGTAGAACAATAACACTTTTTATGCTCAGACCCCCCATGTTAGGTAAGCATAAGTATTGGAACACATGACTGGCAGGTGTTTCTTGTTGCTCAGGTGTTTCTTGTTGCATTGATTGTTCACACCTAAAAGAGCTGTGAATGTCTTATCTTGGTTTTAGCCGAAGACAATGGAGCTGACACTAGAACCGGTTGCTAGGCAACGGTAATAATCACCATTTCTGACTCTTGTTTTGCAACTTTTGCTGCATTTACATTAAAAATTACTATTGCTGCAAACTTTTAAATAAAGAGGTCATTCTAATCACTAGTTGTTGATTTACTTGCGTTATTTAGCTGTTTGCAGAACGCAAGCACAACGGCCTTTTAAAACAGTCCAAGGAGACCGGACTATTTACATTAGAAAGGAAGCAATTAGAAGTCATTCCTATGTCTGTCTCTGATCATTGATATGCTTAAGTAATAATACGTTTTAAATATTGTTAATTACTAAGCAATTCTGTCAAAGACCAGAAGCGCAAGAACATTGGAGAAGAGAATAGAGACGCAAAACCAACTCTGAGGTTTCATCCTTCCAAAATGTATATGTATATATATATATATATATGTGTGTGTATATGTATATGTATATGTATATATATTTATATATATATATATATATATATATATATACACAGTGAAACCTTGACTTACGAGTGCACCAACTTACGAGTTTTCCGAGATACGAGCCGTCGCTCGGGCGGTTTTTTGCTTTGAGATGCGAGCCGAGATCTGAGTTACGAGCTTACGCCACCTGCCACCAGGTGGCCCAACGAGCGTTCCGGTCACGTGGTTATCTTGCCGTGCAAGCATCTCTGCCGTATATCGCTGCTGCTTTGTTTTCGCATGTTGGTTATTTTGGAAATTTTCTTAGTTTTAACCATGGGTCCTAAGAAATTGAGTGCCAAGGGCAGTACTGAGAAGAAGAAGAGGATGATGTGCTTGGATATAAAACACGCAATCGTCGAAAAACATGAGCAAGGTGTGCGTGTTGTCGACTTGGCGAGGCAGTACGATCGTAGTACTTCTACGATATGTACGATTTTGAAGCAGGAGTCGATAAAGGCTATAACGCCAGCTAAGGGCGTTACGATTATTTCAAAGCTCCGGACCTCTATCCATGAAGAGATGGAGAATTTTCGAAACATTTTGAAAGGGAGGAAGAAACAAACCTCGTTGGACAGGTTTTTTATTGAAACGCCCTGCAAGTGAAAGCGAGGAAAGTGTGGCGAAAAGGGCAAAAGTTATCTCCTCCACCTCCGCCAGCATCTTCGTCTGATCTTCAAGGTAAATACACTGTAGCGCGATGCTGCGCGCGCTAATGCTTCCGCAAGGAGCAAGCGGACAACGCGGTTCATACAAGAGTCTTTATTCAAACTGCAGCACTAAGCTGCTCAAGGCTGCGCGCCCCGTCTATATCCTGAGGCCACGCCTCTCTCCCCGGCGTGGCCCACCCCCACTTGGTGTGCGGGGTGATGTCACCACGTCAGTGCTTTCGTGTCCGCCACAACACTTAATAAAACCAGTTTATTTCTTTACATTGAAGGAGTCTGGACTCCAGCAGAATACGGATAAAAGGATGGCAAGGCACAAACTCGTCCGAGAAGATGTTTATTCGTAAAACCAACTCGGGAACACTAAAAAGCCCGTTTATCGGGCTGCCTTATAAAGCAAAACCAAAAACCCAAACCGAAACTGAAAGCCACGCCTCTCAAGCGAGGCGTGCTTCGGTGGTCACGTGATCCACAGGTGTAGCTCATTATACCCGCACGCGCGGGACGCTTTGGCGGTCACGTGACCAGCCACTCTGGCGCCGGGGATCCCCGCCGGTGACGTCACCGGCTGGAGCAAGGAGATTCTGATGCCGGTCTTGCTTGGGGGACCCATGGGTCGCTACAACATTCTCTTTTATTATGAACAGTATATACGAGGTCGTGCTTGTTTATACATTATTTGTTATTTATAAAGTACATTTTTCTTATTTAAAAACACGCAACAAAAAAAATTGGTGTGGTTTTTTGGGGGCTGGAACGGATTAATAGCATTTCAATGCCTTTTAATGGGGAAATTTAATTTGAGAAATGAGCAAATTGAGTTATGAGCTCGGTCACAGAACGAATTAAACTCGTAAGTCAAGGTTTCACTGTATATATATATATATTGTTGCGAATATGGAATTTGGCCTCCATATCCGCTTGTAAATATTCCCCTATTTCCCCAATACTCCCCAACTATCCCCAATCCCCCATTCCCTAGTCCCATTGTCTGTAAACAACAATCAGTAGAGCCGACCTTCCCCTTTTTCCCCCATTAAATGTCGTGCCCAGGTCCACCGCATCTCACGTAGACAACTTTCGGACATCTTGCTAGTTATTCTTAGTCTATGTCAGTTAAGGACTCCTTTCCATTAATTCTGACTCTTCGTTGCACCAGAATGTGATTATATGGCACCAGTAGTGAGTTTAGGACCTTTCCCATACCTCCTTCCATCTTCTTCCCCAAACAACAACTACAACTACAACTACAACTACAACTACAACTACAACTACAACAACAATTACAACAACAACGACGCTGCGCGGGGGGAGTGTGCGTCATCACACCGGCTCGGTTAGCCGCCATTGACAATGCGCGCCGGACCATGCGCTCCACGGGGTTACCACGAAGGGGCTCCTTGTCAGTCCCCCGTCAAGGGCGGAGCCTGGTAAACCCCCCCGCACGCACCCAATGAGAAGCAACGTGCCGATTCCACGAGGCGGAGCTAACGAGCCGAGGGCGTGTCACTCCCCGCCGGATATACGAAGCGACTCCCCGGATGTGACGTGAGATGCGCCCCCAGCCTGGAGAGAGAAGTTGCCACGTACGAGCGCTGAATACCTCCCCGCATCTCTGGACCGGACCGAGTCGATTCTGACCTTTGAGCCCAGGTGCACCTGGAGCCATCGATCCTGCCTTTCCTAGCCATCAAACCCCGTGTGAGTCAGCCTTTTGTCCCGTTTATCTGTCGTCTGTTGGGAATAATATAAGAGTGTGTCTAAGTGCTTATCTTACTATGCTGTCCCTCTTGTAGTTGTAATCTAACCTTCCGTAACAATATAACCTCCTCCGGAGGTCTTGAGAACTGAACCCTGGTGTCGTGTCATTTGAATCCCAGCTGTGTGTCTTTTCCTTCATTGACCTAGCGTAGCGCGATTAGTCAACGTTCGGGTATAATCGGGTAACTTGTACAGACGTGGTCATACCAAACCGCTCGGTAAATAACATCTAAGCCACGTCTGTAACAATTGGTGTCGAGGAGTGGAATTCGGACCCGGGACTAAATTTATTAGGCCCAAATTTGTAACAATTAGAATCGATTCGGAGCGCGTTTCCCGCGCGAAATTATAACGGCGAAATTTGATTTTGTTATACGAAAATAAAAACCCGAATTTTGAAAGTCGCGCTATGGCAGACCAAGACAGCTGGGGTCCGGTAGGGGAGAGTGAGGCAGGGTCGATCCAGGACCAAATTGAGGGACAAGAGGAGAGCGAAGCAGTGAGGGTAGCAGATTCGCAAAATAGCGTCGTCACGCACGAGGTAACGGGCGCGCGAAATGGCGCCTCGCACATAGCTACGGCGGCCGCACCCGCTGCACAAGTGGGAGGGATGGCCCAAATGCAGGCCCTCATGGAGCAATTTATGGCGCAAATGCAGGCGTCCCTCAACCTGCAGAAGGACGATATGAGGGCTAATAGTGAGCAAATGGGGGCAATGAGGGACGAAGCGAGGGCTCGGAGTGAGCAAATGAGGGCTGATAGTGAGCGATTGGGTGAGCGATTAGAGGGCCAAATGGGGGTAATGAGGGACGAAGCGAGGGGTACTGGTGAGGGATTAGACAATAATTTTAGGGGATTAGACAATAATTTTAAGGGATTAGACGAGAAATTTGGGAAATTAGACGATAGATTAGGGGAAATACAGGAGGGGTTAACGGGGGTAGAAAACAGAATGGCCGCTCAAGAGAATCAAATGGAAGGGATGCAAAAAGGGTTAGAGGGGTTAGAAAACACCATGGAAAGCAAATTGAGGGACATGAGGGACCAAGCGGAAAGGGAAGTTAACCAAATGGGGCAGCAGGTAGAGGGGGTCAGAATGGGGGTAGAAACCAAACTGGATGCTCACAGGGAGGAAATGGAGCAGATGAGGGTGGCATCTGGGCAGGAGATGCAAGTGATGGGAGAGGAGATCAGGAGAGGAGTGAGTGAGGAGGTCGGAGGAGTGCGCGAGGAGGTGAGGCACTGTAAGGAGCACATGGAGAAGGAGGTGAGAAAGGGGACTGTAAAGTTACAAGGGGGCATAGAGGACCTGACGCAGGAAGTAGAACAGCTGACGGAGGGACAAAAAGAACTAACGGACCAGGTAAAGAAGAACACAGCGGTAATAAGAGGGTTAAAAGCGACACAAAATGACTTAAAAAATGACTTGGTAGCGACGAAGAGGGAATGTCAGATGGTACGTGAGGGACTGACAACGAGGTTGGACGAGGTGGTAGAGGTAATGGAGACGAAGGACCGGCAGGTGAGGACGCACATGGAAACGGTCAAGGTAGCCTTGGAGGACGAGCTTGAGGAGACGTACCGGGGAATAAAAGAGGTGAAGCACAAATTAGAAGAAGTGGAAGAAGGGATGAGCGAAATTAAGAAGCGACGGAGAGGGGATAAGAAAGAGATAAAAGAGGAGATAAAAGAATTGGTCCAAAGTCTGTGTTTGGATCGTGATGATGTGCTCATTAACCGGATGAGGGATTCGCAGGTGATGGAGGAGAAGCGAAGAGGAAGAGGACCCGGTGTAAGTGGTGACCAATATGGTCGTGCGTATGATGCGCCAGGGGATTTAAGAAGCTTGGGGGTCGAGATGGACCCGGGTGTTCGTGAGAGGCCGTTGGTGAAGTGTGCGACCGGTCTGGTGTGCGAAAGAGGAGGTGTGCGAGAAAGTCCGACTCTGGGGTGTGTGAGGAAAAAGTGCGTGCCAAGGAGTGAGGGTGCTGGCGAGAGTGAGTCGGTCGTAGCGCGTGTGCGAGGGGGCACATGGAAGCGCGGTGTGGTAAGTGTTACAGAGGGTGTGACGGGAGAGTGTGCGCGAGAAAGGTGTGCGCGAGAAAGGTGTGTGACGGACAGGTGCATGAGGAAAGAGTGCGCTGTCAGAAGTAAGGAAGAGTGTCCACCTGTGGTGAGTGTTACAGAGGGTGTAACGGGGGAGTGTGCGAGAGAAAGGTGTGTGACGGACAGGTGCATGAGGAAAGAGTGCGCTGTCAAGAATGGTGGTGAGAGTATTGAGAGTGACAAGGAGAGTGAGCTGGTTGTGACAGGTGAGCGAGGATGTACACCTGGGATGGAAGGATGCACACCTGGAATGGTAGAGCGTGTGTGGGAAGGCACATTTGAGTTGGTAGTGAGGCACGTGGTTGGGTGTGCGAATGAGGGCACACCTGTGATTGTCACAGAGGAGGTGACCGAGGAGGGGGCTCGAAGAGGTGTATTGGTGAGGTGTGCGAGCAACGAATGTGTGCCAAAGTGTTCGGTGGTCAGGTGTGTGACCAAGGCTGTGAGTGGAATGGGTGTACCGAGGTGTGTAAGGAAAGGTACGAGGGGCATGGAAACGGCTGGATGTGTGAGCAAGGAACGGGCTGCGGGGTGTAAGCGTCCAGGTGAAGCATCGACGTTAGACGGGGTAGAGTTTAGAACGACTTATAGCCGAATCGGGCCCTCGGTGCGTGCTGGGCCTCGCTTTGAACGGCCGCGTCCAGGCTCCACTAGGTGGAGCGGGCAGCTGGATAGGAAGGGTCGTCATGGCGACCACGTTTTGTGGAGACGTGCCGGCAGGTCGAGATCGGGACATTGGATGGCTCCACGCCGAGGAGGTGCGTGGGATCTCGGCCCGGGTAAGCCCCCGTCCCTGCACCGAATGCGGGACGTGTCCAGCCACTGTCACCAAACAATCCGCATTCATGGCTTGGCTTTACGAAGCCGGGCTTTGGACGGGAATTGGCGCACCGAGAGGCAGTAGTGAGTAGACTGGGTGATGAGGTTAGTGTTTTGGCCCCGAAATTAGAGAAAAACAAAATTTGATGATTGGCAAAGGAGTGGCAGTAATGATTGGCAGATGATGGGCAGTGATTGGCAAATTTTTGATTTGTTGAAATTTGAAGTGCAAGATTGGTAGTGAGCGATAGGCCCGGTGGGTAAGGGTGGCATCCTTGCCCCCCTTCCCGTGGGGGCAAAGGAGCAATAGCTTATGGGGTGTATGGCAGTGAAAACTAGCCCGGGTGGGTTAGGTTATATTGATAGGGCCCTAGAAGATGACATTAGGTGACGTTAAGTTTAGTTAGTGACTGATACCTGTAGTGGGGACGCAGGTAGATTAGTATGGATGATAATGACGTGGGAGCGCAATAGTTTAAAGGGACGACTGGGAAGCGCAAGTTTCAGAGGGGAGTAGTTGGCTGAGATGATGCCGTGGGTGTGAGGATTGAACAGGTGAGAATGGAACAGGTGTGATTGCACAGGTGTGCGACTGAACAGGTGTGTGGAGCAGTGTATGAGTAGTGAGTGTGTGGATCAGCGCGAATGCGCTTGGGGAGAGAAGGGTGCAGGTGGCACCAGGTGTGAGAGCACAGGTGTGCAAGTGCAGGTGTGTGGAGAGAGTTGGAGTAAGTGGTACGGAGTGGTGTGCATGGTGCGAAGGTGTGGATGGGGGAAGAGTGGACCCCTTTCACGGATACCCGGGGCGGGTAGTGTAAGTGTTAGGTAGAGGGTACAGGTAAATTGTGGTTGGATATTGGCATTTGTGGTGCGGTTGCAGAATGATGTTTGGATGGGTGCATTAGTGTCGTGGAAATGGCTGGGCGTGTAGCCTGTTAGTGTGTGTAGTTGGTTGGGCACTCCACCACTGTGAGGATGTCGGCCAGGTGAGGCCGCAGGTGGGCTCTGGGAGCCGGTAGTTGTGAGTGGGTGCCTGAGGATCCCGGGTGTGGATCGGGCAGCCCAGTGCCAGAGAGGGCATTGAGTGGGGAGAGCGCCAGAGGGCCTTCCCCAGGTAGTTAGGTTAGGGTGAGGAGCAGGTAAGCTCGGAGGCAACTGCAGTGGTGGAGGTGTGCAGGTGGGTAGACCCACTGGGAGAGGTACACGCCACAGCCCAGAAATTGTGCGAGGGCACCGGGAGATGAATCGGGGGAGTGAGACCCCAAATTGAAAAGCACCACAGTTGGCCAATGGGAATTGGTTTTTAGAACCCATAGTGTAAGAGGGCCAATGGTTTGGCCGGAGAAAGACCCCGGGTAGTGTAAAGTTGTTAAAGTCATTTAGGAAATAGTTAGGATTGATGAACCTGTCGCACCATACGCAGCCACTTACCTGTGGTAATGATGATGACTCCACACCTGTGTTTTCTTTGTTCTGTGTGCAGGAACTGAGAATTGCTGTGTGGATTGTGAGACGCATCACGACGTGGATGAGACATTGGGGTGATTCCATCTCTCCCTCCCTAGGAGGGACTGATGATGAATTGGCAATGGCAAATTATGATGTTGAGTTGGAGATGGCAAATTTTGATGAAAGTTGAAAATGGCAAATTTGATTGGTTAGGAGGGAGAGAAGACGAATTTGGTTTATGGGAGGAACGGGGAAGACAGTAGGGATGTTTGTTGATTTGTAAAGTAGATGTTTATGGGTAGTGTTGTGTTGTGTGGATACAGTAAGGGGTAAGGGAGGGGCCATGTAGGTTACCTGGTGGGGGGGGGGGGGGGGGGGCGTACGATAGGAACGTACCTGTCTCACCTGGTTCCCATGTGCCCCCAGTGTGCATCATCTTACATTGCGTGCACTTTTGCGCCCTTACCACCTTACTCACTTGTCTCTTCTTTTGTCTCCCACCTCCGAGGATCTGGCTTTGGGGTAGAGAGAGAGGAGAGAGAGGTGCTGGCTACGCAGTTGTGGGCCTGCACTTTCGCTGCTTGCTGCTTGGATCGATACACCATATGGACCGCAATGTTTGTGGCCACCCACCATGGACCGCAGCTCTTTTGCGGCCAAGCACCACCCGTGGATGGACCTATGGGTCAACGTGGCACCTATGCCATGCAGGTGAACCACTTTTAGTTGACACCACTGAAGGCCACAATATAGAAATGGACGCGGTTGGCGCCTTTCTTTATTTTTTGAAAGAGGCAAGAAGGCCAAGTGCACCACACGAAGGCAAGACCAGCGGCAGAACATCGGCCGGCTGCGACACCACCGGTGATTTATAGACACTTTATTGGTGCACCGGATGGTGCTCACTGTGTGATGGGGTGGTGCTTGATGCTTGGAAGGGGTGCTCTGCACATTATTAAAGGCCGTAGGCCACAGAGCACTCGTGGGTTGGTGTATCGATGCTCGCATGCGTGCTCTCTCTATGCATAACATCTGCATGTGTTCCTCCAAAAACAGGTCCTGGATCGTAGTGTAAAAATCAGCGTAGTCTTGTGTAAATAATGCTCCCTACCGGCTGTATGTTTAGTTTGAGGATTCTTTCCGGATTCGGTTATCCTGTGGGTGTGTTTCTGTGAGGAGAAGGGTGCAACGTCGCAGGGGGACATATTTACTCATTTGTGAATATCTGTAAAACTGTCGCACTCAGGGTAGAGTTAATAGTAGAGGGAACTACATTGCGTGCCACACTAAAGTAGGTAAAAATTTATCGGGTCGGGACGCCCCGAGGGTAGAGAAGGGTGCAATGTTGCGAATATGGAATTTGGCCTCCATATCCGCTTGTAAATATTCCCCTATTTCCCCAATACTCCCCAACTATCCCCAATCCCCCATTCCCTAGTCCCATTGTCTGTAAACAACAATCAGTAGAGCCGACCTTCCCCTTTTTCCCCCATTAAATGTCGTGCCCAGGTCCACCGCATCTCACGTAGACAACTTTCGGACATCTTGCTAGTTATTCTTAGTCTATGTCAGTTAAGGACTCCTTTCCATTAATTCTGACTCTTCGTTGCACCAGAATGTGATTATATGGCACCAGTAGTGAGTTTAGGACCTTTCCCATACCTCCTTCCATCTTCTTCCCCAAACAACAACTACAACTACAACTACAACTACAACAACAATTACAACAACAACGACGCTGCGCGGGGGGAGTGTGCGTCATCACACCGGCTCGGTTAGCCGCCATTGACAATGCGCGCCGGACCATGCGCTCCACGGGGTTACCACGAAGGGGCTCCTTGTCAGTCCCCCGTCAAGGGCGGAGCCTGGTAAACCCCCCCGCACGCACCCAATGAGAAGCAACGTGCCGATTCCACGAGGCGGAGCTAACGAGCCGAGGGCGTGTCACTCCCCGCCGGATATACGAAGCGACTCCCCGGATGTGACGTGAGATGCGCCCCCAGCCTGGAGAGAGAAGTTGCCACGTACGAGCGCTGAATACCTCCCCGCATCTCTGGACCGGACCGAGTCGATTCTGACCTTTGAGCCCAGGTGCACCTGGAGCCATCGATCCTGCCTTTCCTAGCCATCAAACCCCGTGTGAGTCAGCCTTTTGTCCCGTTTATCTGTCGTCTGTTGGGAATAATATAAGAGTGTGTCTAAGTGCTTATCTTACTATGCTGTCCCTCTTGTAGTTGTAATCTAACCTTCCGTAACAATATAACCTCCTCCGGAGGTCTTGAGAACTGAACCCTGGTGTCGTGTCATTTGAATCCCAGCTGTGTGTCTTTTCCTTCATTGACCTAGCGTAGCGCGATTAGTCAACGTTCGGGTATAATCGGGTAACTTGTGCAGACGTGGTCATACCAAACCGCTCGGTAAATAACATCTAAGCCACGTCTGTAACAATATATATATATATATACATACATACATACATACACACACCACACACACACACACACACACACACACACACACACACACACACACACACACACACACACACACACACACACACACACACACACACACACACACACACACACACACACACACACACACACACACACACACACACACACACCTCTCCAATGTTTCAGCTGAAGAGTGGTCTTTGTCAGGTACGGGGGATGAGAGTTGTGCGTACATATCTGTCAACACACCGACACACACACACACCGACACACACACACACCGACACACACACACACCGACACACACACACACCGACACACACACACACCGACACACACACACACACACACACACACACACACACACACGTCCAGAAACCCTGGGCACATTTTGAAGAACGATACTTGCAATAAACAACTACGTTTATTATTGTTCTTTGGTGCAAAATAAAACATGATTACTCATTAAACAGTCTAATCAGTCTCATATACATGAAACAGATGAGTTCAATGTTCAAACTGCACTCTGACATGCAGTTCTGCATGTTTGTCGTTAAGGCAGCAGTCTCATTACGGATGAATTGTTTCAAGTCTCTAAGGGTCGAAGGATTCCTCGCATACACTATGTGTTTGAGGAAACCCCAAAGAAATAAATCACAGGGAGTTGTTAAATCACAAGACCGGATTCAACAATGATTTGATATGTACAGGCAGCCATTCAACTGGACCACGATGGCCAATCCGTTTGTAAAGTTCAAAATCAAGGGCCTGGCATACATTGGCAGCATAATGAGCAGGCGCACCATCATGCATGATCCACATTTGGCCATCATTGAGTGGAAATACATGCTGCTCCAACATCAGAAGGTAATTTGCAGCATTCACATGTTCTTCGAAAAATATTGGTCCAGCAATGCCTCCAGAAGAAATTCCTGCCCAGACGGACACACTAGCTTGATACTGGACGTCATGCTCAAGAGTAAATCGTGGGTTGTCTACTGTCCATATCACGTTGTTATGATGATTCACAGAACCAGATAAAGTAAACTAGGATTCATCTGACCACAAGATCCTGTTCTGCAAATCATTGTCCATATCCATTAACCCAAGGAATGTCTCACATGTCTCACTGCACCTGTCAAAATCATCCTCAGATAGTTGGTGAATTAATCTGGGTATGTATGGTTTCGCATCAAGGAAGATCCATGCTGATGGGGACATTAAAAATCGAATTGCTTGTCTTCATCAAGTGGGCAAGACATCTATCTATAATTCCAGTAATCTCTGTCTGTACGTTTGTACGTCTGTTTGTCTGTGACCGCTGTTTCTCGACAACCACGGGTCCGATATACTTTTAACTTGCCAGGTATATTGCTGGGGACCCGAGGATGTGCCTTTTCAAGGTTTCATATTAATCGGACAATTACTTACCGAGCTATGTCCAAAAAACGATTCAACCAATCAGAGAGCAGCGAACGATCGCGTGTGCCGAACGTGGCGGACACACTCTGCCTCGGATGGCACATTTGAGAGCGTATTCATTTATTTCATTTCACGTTTGCAAACTATGTTGGCGCTATGTTGGCGTTAAACGATGTTTTAAAACTAATAAAACCGAATTTGCGATTCATTCGCTTTCCTGCGCGTTTGTGCACGCGATGGCGATTTCTTTACCAAACTCCGGAAGCCGTTCGCTTTGGACCAAACCATTGCATGTAAATAGAGGGGGGGGGATTGTCACCGTACTCGCAAGCCGTTCGCTTTGGACCAAACCATTTCATGTAAATAGAGGGGGGGGATATAATTTTAGATATAGATATAGTACGGGCAATGCCCTAGTATTTTAAAATCCACAAGCTCCTGAAGGAGAACAACCCTATTTTTCTGCCTACCATAATTGGAAGAGTACGGCGTACATATCTGTAGAACAAAGACAAAGTAGAACAAAACTGGCATAAAGAGAATAGGTCTACAGTTCCAGAAAACTGGTTCTACTGCAAGGAAGAAGGGACCTGGCAGGCCTAGAACCACTACAAGTGAAGATGACAGGCGACTGAAATTCACAGTTCTCCAGGAAAGAAAGAAAAGGCTGCGGAAACTGTCAGAGGAGTTCAGAACTGCTGAAACCAAGACTGTTTCCAGAAGGACCATCACAAGAAGGTTCACTTATGCTGGTCTGGCCTCAAGAAGATGTGCTTCGAAGCCTCTATTATCTAAGAAAACATTCAGGACTTCAGGAATTCATTCAGGAATCTCCTGCGATGTAGTCAACGCCGAGGGCCTTTCACTCACTCACCGCAGGCAGGTTGGTGGTCTTTCTGTCTTCTACCGACTCCTCTCCGGCCTTGCTCCCCCAGCTCTCTCTGTGCTCTGTCCCCCCAATATTCCTTCAGGTCGCACAAGATCTGCCTGCAACCCTCTTCTGGTTAAACTGCCAAAGTCTAGGCTCTCTGCTCACCTTCACTCTTTCATTCCCCTTTTCTCCCGCCTCTGGAACAAACTCCCCCACTCCCTTCAATCCCACTCCTCCCTCCAGGTCTTTAAAACAGCTGTTCACCACCATCTCTTATCTTCCCCCATCGAAAACCTTGATCTTTTCTACCCCCGGTAATTCACCCCAGAGTCCTTGCAGTGTTCATATGTTTTAATCCTCTCCCACCTCCCCCCAAGTCCTCCCGATGTCCCTGCTCTCAAATGTTGTGTTTGTGTCCTTCCCCCTCTCTTTTGTGTCCTTCCCCCTCTCTCCCCATCTTGTCTACCGCTCCCCTTGTTTTTTGTGTTTTGTGTGTCGGTTTGTCTTTTTGTGTGATTAATGTTAGCTCTTTCACGAGCCTCGATGTTGTATACGAAAAAAAAAAAAAAAAAAAAAAAAAAAAAAAGGGACAGATTGCACTTTTTGGTCGAACATGGGAAATGTGACTCAGACTGGTTTCAGAGAGTCATGTGGAGTGATGAATCAAGATCTCAGATTTGCAGTGATGCCGCAGAACGTTACTTTCGCAGATCTGGTGAGATTCAACCCTGAATGCATTTCAACACCAGTGAAGCATGGAGGAGGTGGAATAATGAATGGTCTGGGTGCATTTTCATCTGCTGGTGTTGGTGAGTTGATAAGGTGTGAACAGTTGATTACTGCCAAGGAATACCAGAACATATTAGAGAAAGGATTACTTCCCAGCCCCAAAAAGTTATTTCCTGGAGAAAAAAAAATCCCTGAAACTTATTTTCTGTCCCAATTTGAACCCCATAGAGAATAGTTGGGCCTATATTCAGCACAAACTTATTGAAAGGAAATTTGCAAATTTTGATCGACTTTGGGAAGCTGTCAAACTTGAATGGGACAATATTGACATTTCTCTGTGCAAGAAGGTTTGTGAAAGTTTGACCAAAAGACTGGATTATTTAAAGAAAGCTAATGGACAATCTATTCCACAATGATTTGTACAGTTATTTCTACATGTTCTGGTGTTTTTTATTTATTTATCATTTATGGTAAAATAGTTAGGACAAAAAATGTTAAGAAATCGACTTGGCTCATTTTTGCCCTGGAATGTATGTATGTATACTGTATAATTTATGCACATGACGTCAGCGTCGTGTCATAAGGTCAGTGTGCTTCTTTGGTTAAATATATATATATATATATATATATATATATATAGACTTGGCATTTAATATGGAATATTTTTTTTGTGGGGGTGAACTTACTTTTCAAGATGACTTAGAACCAAAAGTTCATTGGAATTATGTTGAAATTATTCTAGATTTTGTTAATGTGACCTTTAAAAGAAACAAAAACCACATTTGACATTGCAAAGCAAATAAATTGATCCTTGAAAGTGATGTAAACTGATATCGAACTCAATTCACGGACAGTACTGTGTTAAACTTCTGTACGTTTTCCAGAAGTATCTCTTTATTTGGCACATTAGCCAAAAAAAATTTCAACAAAAACAAAAGCTAAATGATGACTGGGATTACGGACAGTAAAATGACAGTTCAGTACTTCGTGTAACCCCCACGAGCATTCAGGAGAGCACGTACACGTCGAGGCATGCTGTTTATGAGATTTGCCAAGGTTTGGACAGGAATCGCTTGCCATGCAGTGACAATAGCCTGCTGCAATTCACGCACAGAGGTAGGCTGCTGGTCCAAGTTGTCGATTTGACGCGTTACTTCTGCCCACAAGTTCTCTATCGGATTCATATCCGGGACATGGCAGGCCACTCCATATGCTCTACACCACGGTCAGCAAGAAAGTGTTGGATCATGCGAGCACGATGAGGCCGTGCATTGTCATCTTGGAAGACAAAGTTTCCTCGAAAGGCTGCATGAGCAAATGGAAGCAATGTTTCTTCCAGAATGACCCTGTACTTGAACTGGTTCAGGTTTCCATTCAGAACAACCGGGTCAGTTTTGCCCCCTGCATGAAAAGCAGCCCAAACGGTCACCCCACCACCTCCAGCTTGGACTCTTGGCACTATACAATCTTCGTTGTGGGCTTCATGCACTTGTCTGCGCACTCGGACGTGGCCATCTTGACGATAGACCAGAAATCTAGACTCGTCACTGAAGGTCACGTGATTCCAGTGTCCTGGCTGCCATTGACGGTGCTCTCTGGCCCACTGCAATCGGCGCTGGCTGTGTTGTCTGGTCAGGCGTGGCTTTCTCAGGGGACGCCTGGCACGACAGCCTGCTTGAACCAGTCGTTGGTTGACTAGCCTTCTGGATACAGGCACATTTGTCAGTTGCTGCCACTCAGCCCTAAGCCGATTAGCTGACTTGGTACAGCCATTGCAGACTAACCGGTGCAGCTGGCAATCATCTCTCCTTGTGGTTCTGCGTGGACGTCCTGGCCTCGGTATTGGAGTAGGGACACCCCTCTGAGCATTTAGTTTCAGGATCTTTGACACCTGACCTTGAGTGATGCCATACTGCCGAGCAATAGCACGCTGTTTCATGCCAGAATTTCGTAAAGCCACCACTCCATGACAAACAGCATTGTCAAGTTGATGGACCATCTCCAGAGGAAGCGGCAATAACTTTTGTAGATGTGCAGCAGTTGTTTTCCACTAATACAGAACGCAACAACCCTTATATACCCGATTGTGAAGCCAATCGTCAAATGTACCTGTCCTTACATTTTGTCATGCCACCTGTGATATAATCCTGTTATTGACTTCTTGCTGTGAAAGACAATCAGTGACATGGTTCTTTCAACAAAGACATCACCGAAGGGTAAAAGACACTCACCAGATTGATATACTGCGTTCAGAAAGTAAACCCGTCAAGAAAAAAAAAATATTCCATATTAAATGCCAAGTCTGTGTGTGTATATATATATATTTTATATATAAATATATATACATATATATATATATACATATATATATATATATATATATATATATATATATATATATATATATATATATACATATATATATTGTTGCGGATATGGGATTTGCATCCATCCATATCCGCTTGTAAATATTCCCCTATTTCCTCAATACTTCCCAACTATCCCCAATCCCCCATTCCCCAGTCCCTAGTCCCATTTTCTGTAAACAACACTCTGTAGACCCGACCTCTCCCTATTTCCCCCATTAAATGTCGTGCCCAGGTTTACCGCATCTCATGTAAGACAACTATAGGACATCTTGCTAGTTATTCTTAGTCTATGTCAGTTAAGGACTCGTTTCCATTAATTCTGACCCTTCGTTGCACCAGAATGTGATTGTATGGCACCGTTAGGAAGTTTAGGACCTCCCAATACCTCCCTGCAGCTCTTCCTCACGGTTCAGCAACAACAACAACAACAACGGCAGCGGCGGGCGCGGGAAGTGCGCGTCCTCACTCCGGCTTGGTTGGTAGGGGGTGTTGGGAGGGCATCAGGCCTTCCCAACGAGCCGCCATCGAACATGTGCTCGACGGGGTTACCAAATAGGGGCTCCCTGTCAGCTCCTCGTCAAGGGCGGAGCCCGGTAACCCCCGCACTCAATGGAAGCGGCGGACCGGCCCCAGTGGGGCGGAGCCAACCAGCCGAGGGCGTGTCACTCCCCGCTGAGCATGCGCAGGGAGAGGGAGGTGACGTCAGATGCGCGCTGAGCTTGGAGCAAGCAAGACGTACCCTCCGAGCGCTGTGAGGCCTCCCCGCATCTTCTGGACTGGACCGTGCTTTATCCTGTCCCCGGGCCAAGGTGCACCTTGTGCCATCGAACTACCTGTCCCTCCCTGCCATCAATCCCTGTGTAAGTCAGCCTTGTTCCGTTTGTCTGTGGTCTGTCTGGGATAGATAAGATTGTATTTAAGTGCCCATCTCTTCTGTGTCTTTTACCTCACTCTGCCGTGTAATCTACCCCCTTTTCTCCACCACTGTAATTATACCCTCCTCCGGAGGTCTTGAGAACTGTACCCCTTGCGTCGTTTCCTCTTTCCCAGTCGTCGCGTCCTTTCCATCATTGATTTGGCATAGCGCGATTTGGTCAACGTCTGGGTGGAATCGGGGTCTAGTCGGGAATAACTGTTCGGTCGCGGCAATACCACCGCTCGGTAAATAACATCTAAACCGCGTCCGTAACAATATATATATACATATATATATATGTACATATACATATATATATACATATACATATACATATACATATACATATACATATACATATATATAATACATATACATATACATATACATATATATATACATATACATATATATATACATATACATATATACATATACATATATATATACATATATATACATATACATATATATATACATATATATACATATACATATACATATATATATACATATATATACATATACATACATATAATATACATATACATATATATATATATATATACATATATATATATATACATATATATATATACATATATATATATACATATACATATATATATACATATATATATATACATATACATATATATATATATATATATATATACATATACATATATATATATATTATATATATATATATACATATACATATATATACATATACATATATATATACATATTGTTGTGGATATGAGAATGTTTTTTTATTTTATTGTTGTTGTAAAAGGTTGTTGTAAAAGGTTGTTGTAAAATATCACCCCTCCTCCCTCCGTTTGTGGTTGTATAAAGGTCAAAGGGCGTTTCCGTAGTTAGTCCATAAAACATACATGCAGGACACGATATATCTTTTTTGACAGTTATATCCTTATTATGTGTATTAGTGTAAGGCTGTGTCTTCCATTAATTGAAATACTCCATTGCACCAGTGAAAGAGAATA
>NC_136273.1:7318454-7398454 GCF_964187855.1 Myxine glutinosa
CTTACTCAGCTTCTCAGGTGTTCAGCGCCGCTTAATGATTCCTCGCGCATCTGGTACAAACGAGCTCAACAACCGGCAACAATAGGGGTCTCGAGGGCCTCAGCCTATTGCAGCAATGCGAGCACCCCCACGTCTCTCTCTTCTCTCTCTTAGTACCTCCTCCTCTCAGCACTTCTCTGTGTAAAGGCGCCGCGCTTGCGCTTATATAGTGCGCTTTGAAATCAAGCCGCGTACTCTCGCACTCCGCCCACCGGTGAGCTCACCTCAGCCCTGGTTGGTTAGCGAGGGCTCACCGGCTCCGCCCCTAACAGGGCCACGCCTCGTTCTGGGCGTTCCGCCCCCTTCTTCTACAAGCTTGACCGCATGCCTAATGGCGGTGCTTGGGTGGAAGCTCAGCGAGGCATCGAACGCTGCTAACAAAAGGCGAGTAATAGAATTTGGAGAGAGTCAAGCAGCAAAATGAATGGAATTGAAAAGGACCTATCTTATTTAATTAATACAACGCAGATTCAACTATTGGGAACACAGCCTTATCTGAAACGCATATTAAGGAAATAACTAAAGTCCTATGGTGTCCTACGTGTTGCTTGTGGACTAACTATGGGTGCGACCTTATTAAATGAAGAGAATTATTTACAAGTATTTACAAGTAAGGGGTTCTCAAAACCGCAACAATATGATGACCACTAACTGTGATTGGTAAGGCCAGATTGTACTTGCAACCAACAAGTTCCATCTGCCACATCAACACATTTGTTTTTCACCCACCAATGTCAAACAGGAAGCATCACTGTTGTTATGTAGATGAAACAGCGATGCGTTGCCATGACGTGCCCAAACAAGGGTGAACCTGGTTGGTAGCTTTGCTTTTTATGTGCTTGGTGACAGCATTTGACGTTGACATTCTTGTGTTGCTGGCGGCCCCTCCAGGTTTGTAGTCGTGATGTCGTTGGCGATGACATCATCACAGCGTTGGACCAAGTTTAGAACACTTCAATAATTCCATTTATACATCACCTGACTTAATAACAGTACGGGGACGGACACGCGCACACACACACACACACACACACACACACACACACACACACACACACACACACACACACACACACACACACACACACACACACACACACACACACACACACACACACACACACACACACACACACACACACACACACACACACACACAATGTTACAACAAGATGTACCTGATCCTTATTTCCTTCAGCATCATACCTGGTGAGAGTGCATGCTGCTGCTAACGTAGACCCCTCCCCCTTTGCTGAACCTTCAGCAACATCATTGGGCCGTAGAACAAAACTGGTTGGTTTTCTTTTGCTCCAAAAAACTACACTTCCGAATGCCATCAGTTCCCACTGGCATTGCAAGAATGGCCAGTCCGTGCAGGTACCTGATCAAGTCCGTGCAGGTACCTGATCAAGTCCGTGCAGGTACCTGATCAAGTCCGTGCAGGTACCTGATCAAGTCCGTGCAGGTACCTGATCAAGTCCGTGCAGGTACCTGATCAAGTCCGTGCAGGTACCTGATGCTATTCATTATGAATGGCGCGTCTTTGGTTGTCGTTAAATACCAATGGAGCGGTGGAGTGCAGTAACGTACCGTAGTGGAATACAGTAAAGTACAGTAGTGAAGTACAGTAAAGTACAATACAGTGGCGTACAGTAAAGTACAATACAGTGTAGCACAGTACAATACAGTCCAGCGGAGTACAGTACAATACAGTGGCGTACAGTAGCGTGCGGTGGAGTACAGTAACGTGCGGTGGAGTACAGTAACGTGCGGTGGAGTACAGTAAGGTGCGGTGGAGTGCAGTAACGTGCGGTGGAGTGCAGTAACGTGCGGTGGAGTGCAGTAACGTGCGGTGGAGTGCAGTAACGTGCGGTGGAGTGCAGTAACGTGCGGTGGAGTGCAGTAACGTGCGGTGGAGTGCAGTACCGTGCGGTGGAGTGCAGTACCGTGCGGTGGAGTGCAGTACCGTGCGGTGGAGTACAGTAACGTGCGGTGGAATACAGTACAGTATCGTGTGGTGGAATACAGTACAGTATCGTGTGGTACAGTATCATGTGGTACCGTACAGCGGGGGTACAGTACAGTACCGCGGAGTACAGCACAGTATAGTACAGTGACATCTTCCAATGCACTGTATTCTCTCCAGTTAGATTTAATACTTGTGTACAAAATCATAATAAATAAATAAATAAATATGAAGCTATTCATTATGAATGGCGCGTCTTTGGTTGTCGTTAAATACCAAACAAACGCTGAGCAACATCATAACCGACCTATTGCTTCCGGGCAGGCTGAGTGATTAGCACGATATGAATGCACCCAATGGTCGACCACCGAGGAAACGGACGACACGACACCAATGGGAACCCGGGCTCCCAACTTACCTTGATATACATCGCACACCGTCCGCCTCTTCTTCCTCCTCCTCCTGCTGCTGCTGATCCTCCTCAGAGCTGCTTTCCGACGCAGAGCGCTCGTCTGCTCTGGGGAGCTGTGGACCTGAACCGCGGAGCCGCCGAGGTCGACGGACCGAGGGGACTCGGGGTCGCGGCCTTCGACCCACGGCCAGACCCAGCAGGGCGTCCAACTCTCTGCGGGTCTTCATCCTGAAACACTGCCCCACGCTGCGGCTGCCCCACCAAAGGAATCCTTTCTCCACTTCCCACCTGTCACACAATCCGGATATTCTTTTACTTCCTGCTTTCTCCGAATACAATTCCACGATTTCACGATAGCCGTTTCTTCTTGCCTGACATTTTATTATTGTTGTATTTTTAAAATGCATTGAACTTGAAATATGCAACATAAGAAAAAAAATTAAAAAATAAAAATATATATTCCGATACATCACGTTCGTTAAGATAGACACAAGCGAAGCAAACAACGCTGAGCAATACACCGCTTCAAAATATATCGCTTCCATCTCCAAAATACTAATCTGTCACTTCGTGCAACGTGTTGTGATTTGTTGATAACACGTATAAATTTCACATTCACATCCCGAGGATTCGCTGAAGGTTTAAAAAAAAGATAACCAGTCACGTGGTGTGGATATCGACTTCATGACCAAAAGTATGTGGACACCCGAACATCGAACATCTCATTCAAAAATCATGGGCATTAATATGGAGTTGGTCCCCCATTTGCTGCTATAACACCCTCCACTCTTCTGGGAAGACTTTCCATGAGATGATGGAACATTGCTGCGGGGATTTGCTTCCATTCAGCCACAAGAGCATTAGTGAGGTTGGACACTGATGATGGGCGATAAGGCCTGGCTCGCATCCAGCATTCCAATTCATCCCAAAGGTGTTCGATGGCGTTGAGGTCAGGGCTATGTGCAGGCCAGTCAAGTTCTTCCACACAGATCTCGACAAACCATTTCTGTATGGACTTCGCTTTGTGCACGGGGGCATTGTCATGCTGAAACAGGAAAGGGCCTTCCCCAAACTGTTGCCACAAAGTTGGAAACACACAATCGTCGAGAATGTCATTGTATGCTGTCGCGTTAAGATTTTCCTTCACTGAAACTAAGGGGCCTAGCCCGAACCATGAAAAACAGCCCCATACCATTATCCCTTCTCCACCAAATTTTAGTTGGCACTATGCATTCGGGCAGGTAGTGTTCTCCTGGCATACGCCAAACCCAGATTCGTCCGCCGGACTGCCAGATGGTGAAGCGTGATTCATCACTCCAGAGAACGCGTTTCCACTGCTCCAGAGTCCAATGACTGCGAGCTTTACACTACTCCAGCCGACGCTTGGCATTGCGCATGGTGATCTTCGGCTTGTGCACGGCTGCTCGGCCATGGAAACCCATTTCATGAAGCTCCCGACAAACATTTGTTCTGCTGACGTTGCTTCCAGAGGCAGTGTGGAACTCGGTAGTGAGTGTTGCAACCGAGGACAGACGATTTTTACACGCTATGCACTTCAGCCCTTGGCGGTCCCGTTCTGTGAGCTTGTGTGGCCTACCACTTCACGACTGAGCTGTTGTTGCTCCGATACGTTTCCACTTCACAATAACAGCACTTACAGTTGACCGGAGCAGCTCCAGCAGGGCAGAAATTGGACGAACCGAGTTGTTGGAAAGGTGGCATCCGATGACGGCACCACGTTGAAGGTCACCGAGCTCTTCACTACGGCCCGGTCTTCAGCCAATGTTTGTCTATGGAGATTGCATGGCTGTGTGCTTGATTATATATACCTGTCAGAAATTGGGGTGGCTGAGTCTGACTGACGGTATTTTGGGTCTTCGGGATAAAGGATTTTTTGAAATGGTTTAAGAAACGAATCCGTTCATGTCCGTGCGATTACCATACAGAAGCTACGGTATTTTCATCGTCATAAACAAATGCCATGTTTAAGGGAAACTGGGCTGTTACTCACACATTCCTATATGCGGATTCGTTTCTCGACAAGGTTTGGCCAACATTCCTGTGTTTATTTACATTATCACCGAGATTATTATGATTGCCGGCCCGACTCAGAACGCTCCGCGTGCCTCACCACACGTCGCTTCAGAGGGATAGGCATCTTCGACCATTTCGGTGTCTTTTGGGTCTTCAGGAGCCACTGGGCCTTCGGGGTCTTTTGGTTCCTCTGGGTCTTCGGCACGATTTTGGTATTTGGGGTCTTTGTGGTCTTCAGGGTGTTTTGGGTCTTCGGGGTATTTTGCATCTTTTTGAGCCTCATGGCTTTTTTTTTTTTTTTTTTGTGTATACAGAGTCGAGGCTCGTGAAAGAGCTAACATTTATCAAACAAACAAAACAAGCAAACAAAGTATATAAAAAGGGGAGCGGTCGACAATATGGGGAGAGAATGGGGAGGAAGCACACAAACACGACATTTGAGAGCATAATATACGACGGAATACAGAACTTGAGGGGAAAGTGTAAACATTTTAAGGTTAATAACAGTGAACGTTAATAACAGTAATAACTGTTATTACAGTAACAGTAATAACAGTGAAGGTCGTTCGAAGAACGAACGGATAAGAACGAATAAACGAATGAGAACAAAGAATAAGAACAGAGAAGGAAAAGTTTTTTTTGTTTTTTTTTTGAGTTGATTTTAAACAAGGAAGTAGGCTATGGGGTGAAAAGACTGGGAAAAGCAGAGAACGAAAGTTATTGGAGCACAAACGACAGACCGCTGAGAGGAAAACAAAGCATCAAGGCCTTCAAGGGTATTTTGGGTCTTCAGGGGTCTTGGTGGTTTTAATGGTCTTAAAGGGTTGTCAAATAACATGCCTTCGCTACGGTCTGGCACCCCGCTCTGCTCACCAAACTCTCCTCTTTTGGTATCCATGGAAATCTCCACGCATGGCTGGCGGACTTCCTCTCTAGTCGTAGTCAACGTGTGGCCCTGAATGGGTTTCTCTCATCTCCTCTTCCTGTTCAGGCTGGAGTTCCCCAAGGCAGTGTTCTGGGCCCTGTGCTTTTTCTGGTCTTCATCAATGATCTCTCTGACTCTCTATCTCTTTGCTGATGACTCTACTCTCTGTCACTCCATTCTTATTCTTCATCCCTCAGATCGGCAGTCTGCAGCCTCCTCACTCTCTGCAGACCTGGACAAAATCACAGACTGGGCAAACAAGTGGAACATGTCTTTCAATCCTGACAAATCTCACACTCTTACGATGTCTCTCCGAAAAGACCGACTGGACAACCCTCCCAGCTACTTTCCGAATAATCCTCTCCAAGAAGTTCTGTCACTCAAGCTTTTGGGTCTCACTATCTGCCATGATCTTTCATGGGAAAACCACATTTCAAATCTGGCCTCCAAAGCCAGTCGCCGACTGGGCATCCTCCGTCGTGCGAAGTCCTTCCTTGGCACACCTGAGCTCCTCACCACATACTCTGGGGAGCTTTCATCTTTCATCCGCAGCTCAATGGAATACTGCTCTCCCCTCTGGGCTGGTGCTCCTGCCTCACACCTAGCTCGCCTTCACGCTGTTGAAACCAAAGCATTCAGAATCATTGGAATCTCCCGCGATGAAGCTAACTCCAAGGGCCTCTCACTCACTCACCGCAGGCAGGTTGGTGGTCTTTCCGTCTTCTACCGACTCCTCTCTGGCCTTGCCCCCCCAGCTCTCTCTGGGCTCTGTCCCGCAAATATTCCTACAGGTCGCACAAGATCTGCCTGCAACCCTCTTATGGTTAAACTGCCAAAATCAAGACTCTCTGCTCACCTTCACTCCTTCATTCCTCTTTTCTCCCGCCTCTGGAACAAACTCCCTCACTCTCTTCAATCACACTCCACCCTCCAGGTCTTTAAAACAGCTGTTCACCACCATCTCTTATCTTCCCCCATCCAAAACCTTGATCTTTTGTACCCCCGCTAATTTCACCCCAATTCCACTTTTTTGAAATACCAACTTCTGTCCTGGAAGTCCTTGGTGTCCTTGTGTTTTATACTTCTCCCTCCCCCCCCCCCCTCCCTTCCCACGCCTCCTCCCCCCCCAAGCCCTCTTCCTCCCACACATCGCCCGGTGTCCCTGCTCTCAAATGTTGTGTTTGTGTGGTTCCCTTCTCTCCCCATCTTGTCTTCCGCTCCCTCTTTTTATATATTTTGTTTGTCTGGTTGATTTGTTTGTGGAGTAAATGTTAAGCCGCTGTCACACCTTGACGTTTTAGCCAGCGTATGCCGACGTATGAAAAATTTGGCAAATACGCTGGCACACGTCGAATACGTTATGGGTAAGTTTTGTATACGTTAAGAGCACGCTGAAGCACGCTGGCATACGTCGTAGTACGCCGAGCACGTCGACAAATTTTGTGCATGCACAAAATTTGTCGACGTATGCCAGCGTATGACTCACACCAGCACTCAATTTTGATACGTCGGCATACGCTGGCTAAATCGTCAAGGTGTGACAGGGGCTTTAGCTCTTTCACGAGCCTCGATTCAGTATACAAAAAAAAAAAAAAAAAAAGGTCTGAGGGGTCTCAGCAGCCTAAACGTAATTAAGAGGGTGTTAATTATATTTGAAGAAGGACATTTTGGTCGCATATAAACATACAAACAAACTTACATAACCATATACGTTTGCTCTGTTATAATAAGATTGTTCCCACAGGAGTTTATTTTACGAGGAGCCCCTTTCCCCCTCTCGGCGACCCTGGAGCAGGTGCAAGGATATTCGGCATGTCCTTGGCAAACTTAAGCTTCATTCCACCAATCACACTCCAGCTTCAAAAACGCTCCCCCCCCCCCCCCCTCCCTCATTTTGCAGATCTAAGTGATCACCTTGTGGTTCTCCTCCGGTCCTGTTGAGGTCAAATACTGAAAGCAACATAAAAATGTTTATTGTGCCGTCACCAGGTCATACACACCATGGAAGAAGAGTTTCCTTTCCTTCTTCAACAACCACAATTATTCACACCTTCTCATGGAGTTGGTCTGGAATCGCTTTTGCCTCGAGTCTTTCATGAACTGGCTGGCCAGGCCTGCCGTTCGACTGAGGTTCGAGGTGGAGAATTTTGAATAAATTCAGGGTGCCGGCGATAACTCGACTCAACTCTGCGCAGAAGGCACTGTGGTATCTTCAATCCCAGTAGGCCGGACTCGCAGTATAACAACCATCCGAGGAACAACGCACACGTTGCATCGACCTGCTTGGATAAAGGTATATTTTACACAATTATTTCAGAGGGGCAAGTCACGTGCTGCCTTTGCGAGTTCCTGATTGGCTGTGGAAACCATGTGACATTGGAGGACCTCCAAATTGGTAAATCCACAGTACGTAGCAGATTCCCCCTTTAGTGTCCAAAATATTCATCAAAAAGGATAAATACAATATTACATTAGATGATTTGTTGTACAATTCAAAGACTATGTATGCAAAATGCTCTCAAAGCAACTTCACAGTTTGTCCATTCTCATAAGTACGAGTCCAAAAAGATATCATGGACTCTTCACTTCCGCGTTGGACTCATAATGCCGTGTCTCGTCTGTGAAACACTCGGATCACTGAATTTGGTGGATTCTCTTTCACCTCGAGACTTAAAACCAGACCAAACACACCCTGACGGAGAGCGTCATTCTGCCACCACATTCAAAGTTGAGAGCGGTTTATAAAGCATCGGACTGTTGACGTGAAACATCAACATGAGTAATTTTGCTCCTGGACTTTCAAAACTAACGTTTTTCAAACTTGCGTGCAATTATTCACACCTGTGTAATTACAAAAATCATTAACGACACATCCCTCAAAAGTATGAGCACAGCAAGGTCCAAACACATGAGCATGATCTGTGGGTCACTCCGTCAACATATTGATCACATTTGGTGCATAAAACGGGTACTCTAGAGTCTTCATTCAAAAATACATAAAAAGCATGTCCACAAGTTGCAGAAACAACAAGCAACTAACAGTTGTTGAAACTTAAATTTCTTAAGAAATTAAAATAACAATTCAAACTGCGAGGATTATTGAACTCTGAAGGAAATTCAATGACGTCTCACATTTTCATCGTAGTCTGGTACTACCTTCTGGTATCGTAGTCCGGTACTACCTTCTGGTATCGTAGTCCGGTACTACTTTCTGGTATCGTAGTCTGGTACTACTTTCTGGTATCGTAGTCCGGTACTACTTTCTGGTATCGTAGTCCGGTACTACTTTCTGGTATCGTAGTCTGGTACTACTTTCTGGTATCGTAGTTGTAGGGTACCACGCCACGTACCCCCCCCCCCCCCCCCCCGTCTGTTGTGCGTAAACCATCTTAAACAGTGTTTACAACTCTTCCTTTACAAATCATTATTTACATCAATAAATTACAATGTCTAGCATGTGTTTAATCCCAAAGCAAAATGTGAGTTCCATAACATTCCGAGAGACAGAGGAAGACGATTTGTTTGGTTTTTGAGTTGAAAGTCTGGTGTTCATTTCTCCATTGAAAGCAGCAAATTTACCTGCAAACAAAATAAGAGAACATTGGTATTTGTGTTCAAAATTACAAGTACAGCAAACCCTCAAATATTGTGGGGGTGAAAGTTCCTGAAAAGTTCTGCAGAAATCAAAACTGCGAAGGTTAATACTTAAACCTCATGGGGAAATGGGAAATGGTTCCTGGACAAGGATAAAATGTCGAGGAAGGTGGGCGGTTGCCAAAAATAAACAAATCAAATATGGAACTGGAGAGTTCATAGAACGTGAAACCTGCACAATGTTCAGGTTTATACTTCAATATAAATAAAATAATGATTTTAATGATCGTTAAAACAATTCCAGAAGTTTAGCGCTATTTTGAAGCAGTTCCCTGCACCACCATCATTTATACACCATCTGTATTTATACACCATTTGTATTTATTCACCACCTTATTTATACACCACCGTATTTATACACCACCTGTATTTATACACCATTTGTATTTATTCACCACCTTATTTATACACCACCGTATTTATACACCACCCATATTTATACAACACCATATTTATACAACACTTTATTTAACATGTCCAAGTACTGATAGACTGGAGGTTCTTGGAAGTGCAAAGACGGTGATTTGTTTTCTACAGTGTTCAAGTATATAATTATATCTAAATTTAATATATATTGTAAAAGACGGGTAAATAAATCAATTCCGGAATTTACCGCCACTGATGGTGTCTTTTACAGCACCCTATCAAACACATTACATTAGTTATTTGTGCCTGGTGTTTGTGTTCTTTATGACGTCTTTAAAACAGTAAGTTTCCTGTTTGGAATGATTTATAATTTTGTTTGCTTACCAGACAGAATGAATGAATGAATGAATGAATGATCGTTTTAAGGCCATTTTCCCCGCTAGAGCGGGGGTTAGCCTTGCGGGCCCCATGACAATCATGGTTTCCTGTTTGAGGCAATGTTTTATGGCCGGATGCCCTTCCTGATGCCAACCCTTAGTTGCACTCTTACGATGCGCAGGTATACGGTGTACCTATTCTAAACCGGGGTACACACCGGGATCATTCATCCCAGCAAGCTGGTACTCAATTTGCCGACCTCGGAAGGATGACAGGCTGAGTCAACCCCCCTGGTGTTAATTTAGCGATCGACCGGGATTCGAACCCAGGATCCTAGGATCCCAAGCCTGCACCCTAACTGCTAAGCCAACACCAGGCTTAGCAGAATAACAACACCAGACAGACAGTAAACAAAATTGTCTCACTCCTCTGCTCATGTGCGATTGGGATGAATTCAGAGCCAAAGTATGGCAAATGGGCAGATTTGTCTTCCTATTCAGGTTCTACTTCTGTGTACGTAAGTTGTTACTCGATCATAAACTGACGTTTGTAGACGGACGGAGAGACGGACCAATTGCTCAACACCACTTTTTGCTTCACGTGCGTGGGGTAATAAACAGGGAAAATACTTATGCAAATGAGATATTTCTGTATTTCATTTTTAATTATTTGGTAAAAAATTCTCCAAATAAATTCCAACTTCGACATTATGGGTGGGGTATTTTGTGTAGATCAGTGACAAAAATCTCAATTTAATCCATTTTAAATTCAGACTAACGCAACAAAACGTGAAAATAGTCAATGGGTGTGAATACTTTCTGAAAGCACTGTATATCGACTTTGTCCCTCCCATTTACACACACTGTGCTTCCAGCCAATCTGATCTCTTTTCTCGCATATCAATCATTCTCATGCCTTCATTTTTATTCCTGGGTCAGGTTTTTAAGACCCTTACCACCATATCAAATAAATTTCATCAGCTCTGCCGTAAGACAGGGGCAAGGGGCAAGGGGCAAGGGGCAAGAAAAGCAAAATAAAGAAATTAATCCATAAATAAATGAAGGAGTTCACGATAACTCGAGAATCATTTCCTTCACTCAGAAAGCATCGAATGTTTGAAATGTTTCAAAAAGAATGTCACAGTGCCTCGTTATATGAACTAAACACGGAGCGTTATGCTTTGAAGGTAACCATTTCTATCTTGTGTTATTCCACGATAAAGCACTAACTTGTTCAGGAGATGGACAGGCAATGATCTGCAGGTCCTCTGTGCCAAACTCATCGGCCAGCGTCGTGTGTAGCTTCAGAAACGCTGCTTGCACATGGCTCTGCAGAGACGGTAGAGAACTCAGAATGTTACTGCAAAGAGCAAACGTCGTTACTCGAGTATCACCAAGTACAAAAGTGTAAAAATAAATAAATAAATAGTTACATAGGTGGAGGTGAGTTAATGGGGGGTGGGGGGGGGAGCGGTTGGTAGAATAAAGACATAGACCCCCATATGTGAATCGCATCATTGTGGCCACGTTTTCCTGCATGTGTTAGACGCACATGTGGTTGGAGTGAAGCTGTTAGGGTTGGGTGGATAGGTCGAATCATTTTAGTATAATCAGATTAAGAATGTTTTATCACGTGTTTCCCAAGTGTGGAACGAGCTGGCTGCCCAGGTCAGGGGTTTAAGGCTCGTTTGGGCCATTTCTTCGGGTTTGCCCAACACTATGTATGAGGTCCGACCTCCGAATCAGGGAGGTGGCTCGGCCTCCATGGCGGATGCGCCACAGCATGGAATGGCGTACAAAAGAAAAATAAATTGCTTTGAAGCACCAAGGTCTGACGCACCTTAATTGGTTTAAAGAGAATGCGTTCAGTGTCTCGGTTGTTGAGATAAAGTGACAAACTGTGGAGTATGGCCGGTAACTTCTGTTTCAGGGTCTTGTACGTTGAGGCAACAACATCCTGAATTTGCTCTGAAATGCACGTTCATTCACAAAACAATATCAACTGGAGAGTTCATAGAACACCTTACCCCACATCATGTTAAAGTTTACAAGTGAAATAAAATAATGATTTTAAAGGTCTTAGAAAAAAAACAATACGGAAGTCGAGCACAGTTGATGCACCATCTTATACACCACCTTATTTAACATGTCCAAGTACTGAACTGCAAAAATGGAAGTTTTTGGAAGCGATAATAAGGAGATTTGTGTTCTACAGTGTTCAGGTATGCAGCTAAATTGAAATAAAATAAAGATTGTAAAGGTCGTATCATAAATGAATTCCGGAAATTTACAGCTGTTAATGCAGTGGCTCTTACACCACCTTATCTAACATGGTACATTAGTCCTTCGTGCCTGGTGTTTGTGTCCTTTATGTCATCCTTAAAAACTAAGTTTCCTGTTTGGAATGATTTTCAATTTTGTTTGACTGCCACACAGGCCGGTAGAGTATTAAAAAAAAAAAAAAAAAAATGACTTGAACGTCACAACATCGACTGATAAGCCTCCACCCACTTTATTACATCGTTATACAACCTTATACCAAGTTTGATTTAAATTCCTTCAGCTGTTCTCAGGTATGACATTTTTACCTGACATGACGTCTGACCTTTCACACCAAAATCTAATGAGTTAATCTTTTCATTACAATATGTACTTATACCAAGTTTGGTCAAAATCTCATCAGTGGTTCAAAAGTTAGTGCACTAACAAAATTTCTTCCTAACATGACTTCTGACATTTCACTCACCTCTTGACCCCATAATCTAATCTGCTTATCTTTACATCATTATACATGCTTGTACCAAGTTTGACTTAGTTCCCTTCAGTCGTTCTTAAGTTATCACGCTAATCGCTTAGTTATCACAAGGTTATCGCTTACTTCCCTTCAGTTGTTCTTAAATTATGGCAAACTCTGACCTTTAACCTCTTGATGCCGAAATATAATCAGTTCTTCTTTGTCTCATAATATATACTTCTACCAACTTTGGTCAAAATCCCATCACTGGTTCACAAGTTATTGTGGGAACAGGATTTTTACCGAACATGACCTCTAACCTTTGATCTCATGACCCCAAAATCTAATCAGTTCATCTTTACCTCATTGTACATACCTGCACTAAGTTTGACTTGTATCCCTTCAGCCGTTCTCAAATTATTTCGGCACCAAAAACCTATCACGGACGGACGGACGTACAGACAACCCGGAAACATAATGCTCCCGGCTACTTAATCAGCGGAGGCATGAAAAAAAAAATCTCACTCCTCCCTGTGCGTGCACGATCGGGACTAATTCAGAGCCAAAGTACTGCGAAACGACATGTTTATTTTCCGATTCTTGTTTAATGACCACTTTGTCAATCGCAATTCTCTGTCCTGACTGGCCGCAAACCTTCAACTTTCGCTCGATCCACCCGTTCGGACGCTCGCTCTCCTCGCACACATCGCCAACTCAGTTATATCTCGCAATTCACCACAGACATCCGGCACATCAGAGGAATTGCAAACTCTGCGGCCAGTTCTCTCACACATCGAGGTTTTGGCGTCGTCTTCAACCATCAGACTGGCCATCAATTTTAATGCACTGGCAGCAGCACAACGGGAGGACATGGAGCTCCACCGTCTACAGTCTGCATCTGTGTGCTTTGGGTAATATAAAGACGGCACTTCGGTGTTTTCCGTGCAGTTCACAGTGCGTTGCGAAACTCCACCAATGGATGCAATTAATGTAATTTCTGTATCATAGACGGACGTTCTCCTGCCTGGTAGATCAGGCACTTGCAAGCTTTTGTACCAGGATAACATCGACAAAAATACCTCACAAACTCACATAATCGTGGTCATGATACGTCAGCATTGCACCCCATCCGGATCCAGATGATGAGGGTTGAGAAAATAATCAGCATATCAGAATAGCACCTCAATTCCTTATAATCGGAGCAAGCTTCTCTGACGATGAAAATACGGAAACCTCCATATGGGTCATCACAAAAGTTCTGTGCTATACGGAAGGAGTTTCACCCATGCGTGTTAATCTAAACTTGTGGAAATCCGTGACTCTCTACCATTGGGGGAGTTGGTCCATGACGATTGACGATGCCCTGTGGATATCTCAGACCAAGCTGCTACTCTTCTCCTTCTCCTCCACCTCCTCCTCCTCCTCTTCTTCCTTGATGCCTCATCTCCCTGATGTCTGGGACCATCCGGTTCTCAACGTCGTTTGAACAGCGCCAAGGCCATCACTTGTCGCAACGAGACAAGAATGCCAACTTTGTAGTCGTCAATGCTTCGCAAATACTTTTACCTTGAGGAAGTGAAGGTCCAATTATTTATTTATTTTGAAGCAAGACCACCCTGCTGACCCTTACTTAAAACAAAATGCACCAGACAACCCCAAACATCCCAATCTCTCACACTTATGTTACGTGCTCCTCCCCGACCCCCTGGTCACGGTGTACCTCCGAGCCCCGAGAGGAGTCCCGGCAGAAAAATGTATTATTCTGTGTCTCAAAGATTAATGGAGAAGCCACCCCAGGAGAGTTCCCGGTGTGTACCCCGGTTTAGAATAGGTAAACCGTATCCCTGCGCATCGTAAGAGGTGACTAAGGGTTGGCACCAGGAAGGGCATCCGGCCATAAAAACATTGCCTCAACCAGGGAACCATGGTTGTCATGGGGCCCGCAAGGCTAACCCCTGCTCTGGCGGGGAAAATGGCCATAAAACGATCATTCATTCATTCATTCATTCCACCCCAATTGTTACTCACCAACAAATATTGTATTAAGATCACACAAGAATAACAGTACAACAACAATAGTATTCAAAAGTACAATCAATATGTCCTATGATGGTACCATCAGTTTCGTAATATATATAACGCACTGTGCTCCAAGTGAGTGAACCAAGAACATTCCCCAATGTGTCTTATTCCCGGCTTCAAGCCAACGTTGATTCGTTCCAGCGATCGCCAGAACGAGGTCCAATCGAGACCAGAATCCCGTGCGGATGGCAAGTACATTCACAGCTGACGCTGCACAAAGACGCCCTCAAGGCGACTGGGAAATCCAAAGGCGCCCTACAGGCGACTGGGAAATCACACCCTCGGTTATGGACGAAGTAACCTTCAAAAAGCCAAGTCACACACACGCCCCAGATCGACGTCTGAATGCGGTGACAATGGTCGAAAAGAAACGAAACCGCGAGCAAAGCACAAGTCCTGCGCGAGTCAAAATGGCCGACGACCCGCTCTTGAGACGTACCGGCCCAGCGCTAATTCTCCTCGGAATCCAACGCCCAAAACCTGACACGCAGGTTGATCGATCACAGCGTTGACAACTCTGTCACAGGAATTTCCTATCCCGGAAACCCGAAAGTTCGCGAGTGACTCTAGCTCGCCAATGTTCGTTTCAGAACTCGGACCAACTCGGCTTTCTTGTCCGACTCGACTCGCTCCGCCCTCTTTCTTTCTTCTTCTTCCGCTTCATCACCGTCTGGTTCCTGTTTCATTTTAAAACATTCCTTTTACCTTTTGACAATAATAATTGCTATTTCCCTCAAACACAACAATAATAATACATGGAACCAGAAATGTTTCAAGTGGATGAAAGCCACCACAACGGAAGTGACGAATCCGTAACACTTATTATAAAATTAGATCAACAACAAGGGTATCGAGAAAAGAAAAAAAACAGGTGTTTACAAATCTCAATGTTGAAGAAAGAAAAAGTAAAAAGAGGTGATGTAGTTTGTTTTGAACGAATTGTGTACAAGCGGGTGTTAGCACAAGAAAAAGGGAGGCAGAACATTTTATTTTGAGTCGGGACAGCACTTGTCTGGGATCGTTGATAAAGGGGTCACTGTGATATACTTGGCATTAATTTGACCAGAAAGGAAGAAGTTCATGGATGCGTGAACAAGAAATGATGCTTTGCTCACAAATAGCTGATATATTAATATAAATACAAATAGTTGAATAAATAGCTGAATAAATAAATAAATAATAATAAATAAATAATATTTGAATAATAATATTAATATTGATGAGAGATAAAAGATCACCTTTAGAGGCCATTTTCCCCCGCAAAGCGGGGGTTGGCCTTTTTCGGGCACCGTGGTTGAGTGAAAGAGCCTCCTCCCCGGGAGCACCTTTGTGTCCCGGAGGTGCCCCCTATCTCGCCTACGCACCATCAGGTAGTCAACAGTTGTCGTCGAGCCACCTGACGTGTATGTAACAAGCTTATTATCCTCTTTCTGGAACTGAGTATTACAAATCAACAAATCAGCTCCATCAGCAAACTCCAAAATCCTTTCACCTTCTCCATTTCTCACACCATATCCGTAACCCCCATGAACTCCCTCAAAACCGTCCATACTCCTTCCCACATGTCCATTTAGGTCGCCTCCTACCACAACAACTTCCTCATCTTTCACGTTTTCCATCAGCTTCTCTATCACACACCAGAATTTGTCCTTCTCTTCATCGCTCCGACCAACCTGTGGAGCATATCCCGAGATGACGTTCACCAAGAGCTTTCCAATCATCATTTTCACCATCATCAACCTATCACTCACTCTAGTCACACTCACCACACTGTCTACGAACTCCTCAGAAAACAGGACACCAACACCATTCACGCCCTCCGGGCACCCTTGCCACACAAACTTGTATTTCTGTCCCTGCCTACCCTTCACCATTCTCACACCATTTCCCTTCCATCTCGTCTCTTGCACACAACATATGTCCACTCTTCTTCTGATCAATACTTCCACCACTTCTCCTGATCTCCCTGTCATTGTCCCTACATTCCATGTCCCAAACCTCAGAAACCGATCTCCACTTCAGGCTGTACCCTGCCCACATGTAGTTGTAATTGTCATGGTTCTCTTTTTGAGGCAGTTTTTATGGCCGGATGCCCTTCCTGACGCCAACCCTCTTAGTCGCCTCTTACGACACGCAGGGATACGGTGTACCTATTCTAACCAGGGTACACACCGGGATGTTGTTGTATATTAATAATATTAATTAATAAATAATATAATAATTATAATAATAATAAAACAATGACAATAATAATAATAATAATAACAATAATAATAATAATAAAACAATATAATAATATTAATAATATATTCATAATATTATATTAATATAATAATAATGATAAAATAATAATAATAACAATAATATATAATAATAATAATATAATATAACTAGCCGAAACTCGTGGAACATCCACGGAAGGGAGGATGTGGTGTATGGATAGAGTGTACCATTATGGATGGCATAGGGGATTTGCTTGTCCGAGTAAGAGTTAGGAAGAAAGATGAGAATGAAGAGTGCGTATATGAACAACGATCGCTGACACCGGCACAAATGCATGCTCTGGATTGTCCAATCAGCGGACGGCTTGCTTCGCCTTCGCCCAGCAGACGCCAATACGATGGCATCGTAAGATGGCATCATATCGGCAGTTAATCGGATGCTTTTGGGCCCCAACGTCGGCTAATTCAGATTTTTCGAGTATGGCTGTACGTGATAAACAAAGAACGCGGTTCATAGATCGTAAATCCATTAGTGCCGTGGGCATCGGGTCACTGGGTGCGGCGTAAAAGGGATAACAAAGTCGAGCCCTTACGCTATTATTATATAGATAATATAATATTAATAATATATTAATAATATTATATTAATATAATAATAATAATAATATAATAAAAATAAAAATAAAATATTAATATTAATAATAATATTAATATATGAATAATAATATTATAATATATTAATATTAATAAATATAATAATAAATAAATAATATTTATAAATAATAAATAGCTGAAATAGCTGATATAATATAAATACAAAATGCTGAATAAATAGCTGAATAAATAATATAAATATATGCTGAATTAATATAAATTTTTTGATAAATAATAATTTGTGTATATGATCACAAATAGCTGATAAATTAGTGGCATATTATATAATTTCATTAAAAGGAACAATGTAGTGAATATCTGCAGATGCAGAGGCTAAATTTAGATTTTCCTTTACTCGGGTGTAAATGGCACAAGGTCAATGGAACTCAGATGTGAGAATTACCTGAGCTATCCAACTGTTCCGTCTCAGCAATCTGATCCCTTTAAAAAAAAAAAAAAAACCACCTTTAGAGGCCATTTTTCCCCGCAAGCGGGGGTTGGCTTTTTTGGGGACCGTGGTTGTTGTTGTTTTTTGGTCCCCTTTTTGAAGCAATGTTTTACGGCCGGATGCCCTTCCTGACGCCAACCCTTTTTGCCGCCTTTAACGACAAACAGGGAATTACCAGTGAACTGGTACTCAATTAGCCGACCTCGGAAGGATGACAGGCTGAGTCAACCCCCCTGGCGTTAATTCAGCGATCGACCGGGATTCGAACCCAGGATCCTAGGATCCTAAGCCGGCACCCTAGCCGCTAGCCCAACACCAGGGTTAATCTGATCTGATCAATCTGATCCCTTATTGTAATGAAAGTCATTCTCCTCCACAAGCTTATCAAAAGTGCTTGTAAATGACAGTACTGGAACCGATGCTTACCTGGCTTTCCCCAAGGTTGTTGGGATAAAGAACTTGACGGCTGACCCTTGCTGTCTGTGTTCTTCAATGAGGATACCTGTCAGGAAAATGTAAACAAACAAAAAAGGGGGCAGGGAAAAAATATTTCAAATTGTCATTGCACACTCAAAAGCCTGGATTGTGTTCTCATCTGAACTGATGTCTTATGATGCTCAGAACCCAAGTTCAAATCCAAAATAGCAAATTAATTGTCGACCGTTTCCTTATGTTCTTGTAATTTGAATTAACGTACACTATCAACTAATCTCTTTGCCCTGGATGTGATTTACGTACGAGCTACCCCAGAAGCATTAAAAAACGGATTTCAAAGGTTGACAAAACCGATGGCTCAAATAATTGAGAGAACAGCGAATCAAACTCTCAACCCGGTAGTTTTTCCTTAGCACCAAGACGAGATGATTATAGGTGTAGTTCTGGGATAACCAGAGGGACCGAGGGAGAAACATCGGAAGGGATGGAGGGAGCGAGGAAGGTACAGAGGAGGTGAGGAAGGGATGATTGTGGGGAGGGAGTAAGAAACGGAGAGAGCAAGAAAGAAGGGAGAGAGGGAGCAAGAATGAAGGGAGAGAGGGAGCAAGAATGAAGGGAGAGAGGGAGCAAGAATGAAGGGAGAGAGGGAGCAAGAATGAAGGGAGAGAGGGAGCAAGAATGAAGGGAGAGAGGGAGCAAGAATGAAGGGAGAGAGGGAGCAAGAATGAAGGGAGAGAGGGAGCAAGAATGAAGGGAGAGAGGGAGCAAGAATGAAGGGAGAGAGGGAGCAAGAATGAAGGGAGAGAGGGAGCAAGAATGAAGGGAGAGAGGGAGCAAGAATGAAGGGAGAGAGGGAGCAAGAATGGAGTGAGAGAGGGAGCAAGAATGAAGGGAGAGAGGGAGCAAGAATGAAGGGAGCGAGGGAGCAAGAATGAAGGGAGAGAGGGAGCAAGAATGAAGGGAGAGAGGGAGCAAGAATGAAGGGAGAGAGGGAGCAAGAATGAAGGGAGCGAGGGAGCAAGAATGAAGGGAGAGAGGGAGCAAGAATGAAGGGCAAGAGGGAGCAAGAATGAAGGGAGAGAGGGAGCAAGAAAGGGAAGTAGGGAGAAAGTTCTGGTTCATGATCAACACTTTAACTGCTACTATCAGGCTATTCTGCCAATCAAAATTATCAATTTAATTAAAGAACCAAGAATTACTACAAATAATGCGCCTTTTCATCGATGAGGATCTCAACCAACAGCCGTGCTGGGAGGTTTGGGAGATGGACAATGTCTGATCACCTTGTCCATGAAGTTCTGGATACCCTCCAGTAAGACCCTTCGCTGCTGCTCGATGAATCGCTCGCACACAGCCTTGAGTTCAAAATCGACATCCTTCTTCGAATCAACACACTGCTCCTTGATCTCTGGTGATCCCTACAAAAATCGCAAAGCAACAGGATGTAGTCACAAACTGCCGAGTTCCTCAGGACGTTAAACCATACAGATTTGCAGAAGCGTTACCTGCAGTATAAACTCGAGCAATGCATTGTTGCTGTTCAGACGAAACAATTTGCCCACATACTTGGGAGTCAACATCTTGAATGCTGCATCTGTATCCCATGGGAACATTAAAAAAGTGTTTTTAAAAAGTACATGTAAAACATCTTAGCCATTATTATTATTTAGTATGCAGCCTATGTCTGCTGGTGGCATCATTGCTCGGTGTGGCTGTGCTGCTGTTGCAGCGCCCCTTGTTTCCAGAAAGCCGGGTCTCATCTTGCTGACGTCGGAAGGATGGCAGGCTGAGTCAACCCACCTGGTGTTATCTAATGACATGACAGGATTGACAGGAGCTCTGACTCAAGATCCTGAGATCTTAAGCCAACCACGTTAACTGTTAAGCCAACACCAGGATTTTAACCATGATGAAGCTTATAACACATTGTTTTCTCTCAAGCGAATACAGCCACACACACGGTAATTATATCGAATAAAAAGGTTTTCCGGATTCCTTACAATATGTAAGTCCGGAGCCTGGTGTAGGCTTAGCGGTTAGGGTGCCGGCTTGGGATCCTAGGATCCTGGGTTCGAATCCCGGTCGATCGCTGAATTTACGCCAAGGGGGGTTGACTCAGCCTGTCATCCTTCCGAAGACGGCAAATTGAGTACCAGTTCACTGGTAATTCCCTGTGTGTCGCAAGAGGCGTCTAACAGGGTTGGCGGCAGGAAGGGCATCCGGCCATAAAACATTGCTTCAAAAGGGGACCACAGTGCCCGAAAAAGGCAGACCCCTGCTCTGCGGGGAAGAATGGCCTCCAAAGGTGGTTCTTACTATATACAAGTCCGAGGTAGCATTTTGTGTCTGATTTGAACACTCACTTGTATTATCAACCACAATGGAATTGCTAATGCTCCAAACCCTGCAGCAAAAATCGTACCCATTTTATCCCATTAAAACCCCAACCCAGAGAACAGCAGTTAATTCGGCTTCGTCGTCACAAGTGATCATTGGAGGGAGAGATTTCAAAATTGGAGTGCATTTACGAGTCGCATCCAGATCAGGCAGGGCCGGCAGGTTATTCCCATCCAGGAAGTATTTAAGGAAACTTGCACAGCACATTATTAACTGACAATACACACTTATGATGCAGCAACTCTCCTTGGATTCTGAGCTGTTGGAAATCAACTTGCATCGATAATAACTGTCAAAATCAATAATACGTCTGCACTCAGATTATATATACAATAAAAAAAAAAAACAAACAAAAAAAAAAAAACATATATATATATATATATATATATATATATATATATATATATATATATATATATATATATATATATATATATATATATATATATATATATATATATATATATATATATATATATATATATATATATATATATATATATATATATATATATATACATATATATATATATATATATATATATATATATATATATATACATATATATATATATATATATACAGTCACGTGAAAAAGTAAGTACACCCCATGTAAAGTTTTGACTTTTTCAACATATTTCAACACACAGCTATTTGATCTTCATTTCAACAATATTGAGATAAAGGTGATATAAAATTACAAATATCATGAAACATTTACATTTTGTAGTCCATTGTATAATTTAAATAAACATAAATGCAAATTCCGCAAGTGGAAAAAGTAAGCACACCCCGACATTTATCACGACTTCAAATACCTAAAATTAGAATCAGGTGCACCAGCTCAGGTGCAAATGATGAGAACATCGTTAGAGAGGATCTTGGAGGAACCTGTCTTATTTAAACCTCAGACATTTAGTTTGGTTTGCTCTTTGTTGTTGAAGTGTGCGGCGTCACCATGCCTAGATCAATGCACGCACACACACACACACACACACACACACACACACACACACACACACACACACACACACACACACACACACACACACACACACACACACACACACACACACACACACACACACAGTTGCGGATCTCGGATTACGGCGCTCCCCTTACCGAGGGGGGTTTAATCCCCTTATCTATTTAGCTGGCAGTCCGAGTCCTAGAATATATCGTGCTCCTTTGCGGGGTTGAGGTTGACCAGGGTGACTGGTCAACGGGTTCCCAGATACCTTTGCCAACCTCTCCGCAAAGCAGGGCGATACTTCTGCTCGAGCCACGGACAAGATGTAAGATTGCCGAGCGGTTTAGCAATCCTAAGCTCGAGCCGTTAGCAATAAAACTAACCCGCTCCTGAGCGTTGGCCAAATCGTGCCACGTATATCAATGGAGAAATCACTAAAGTGACCGGATGAGAGGAAACCCAAAAAATAAGAAGGAAGAACACAGGTTTATTAATTTATGTACAAAACCAAAACCAAGGAAGAAACGAAAGGTAAGACTGTACAGGAAGAGGAAGAAGCAGATACACAGGGCAATCCTCAAACACTCTTATTTTATCACACGCCCAGGACAATACAAACACACTTACACAAATGGGGAATAGCAGGGATGAATGGTCCAGGCGATGGGGTCCGGTCCAGGCCCTGGATCCGCCGCGAAGAATGGCAGGCAGCTTCGCGTGTCATTGGCGCACGACCGGACCTTAAAATTATGCGAGGGACTGGGATGCCGCGTACATAATCTTCGTGCCAACTCTCTCTCGCCCAACGTTCGTCTCAGAGGGTACCCTCGCGCAGATCGCTCAATGCAGTGACAATCAATCAAGCGCTCCCCGCGCAGTTCGTTCACAATGACCTCCCCTCGCGCAGTCCGTTACGATCAGCATCCCCCGGCGCAGTCTGTCAAAGGGCTTGGCGCTCGCGCTTATATGATTGCGTGTTGAAATCAAGCTGCCTTCATAGGGCTACGCCCACTAACGAGCTCACCTCAGCCCTGGTTGGCTGGTGGGGGCTTACCGGCCACGCCCTGGTGGAGAGTCGACGTGGCCACACCTCGTTCTTGCCGCTACGCCCCCTTCTTCTCCAAGCCTGACCTCGTGTTCAATGGCGTTTGGAGCCAGCGCTCAGGCAGCGATGACGGCTCAATGCAGCGAACGCTGCTAACCCAGCCACGTGATAATTTGGAGAGAGAGAGTGCATAATGAGCGAAATGGGGCCTATCTTATTTGATTAATGCAACACAGATTCAACTATTGGGAACAGATCCTTAACTAGAACACATACTAATGAGATAACTAAAGAAGAAGCCTATGGTGTCCGACGTGTTGCAATATGACCTAACTAGGGTGCAACCTTTGACCTTTACACAAAAATGGGAATATTTACAGGGGATTATTTATAAGGGATATTACAATATTTACAAAATAGAGGGTTCTAAAAACCACTATATATATATATATATATATATATATATATATATATATATATATATATATATATATATATATATATATATATATATATATATATATATATATTGTTACGGACGCGGTTTAGATGTTATTTTGACCGAGCGGTTGGTATGACCGCGACCGAACAGTTATTCCCCGACTAGACCCCGATTCCACCCAGACGTTGACCAAATCGCGCTATGCTAAATCAATGATGGAAAGGACACAACGACTGGGATAGATGAAACGACGCAAGGGGTACAGTTCTCAAGACCTCCGGAGGAGGGTATAATTACAGTGGTGGAGAAAAGGGGGTAGATTACAAGGTAGTGAGGTAAAGACACAGAAGAGATGGGCACTTAATTACAGTCTTATCTTAGCCCAGACAGACCACAGACAAACGGAACAAGGCTGACTTACACAGGGATTGATGGCAGGAAGGGACAGGCAGTCGATAGCACAAGGTGCACCTTGGCTCGGGGACAGGATAAAGCACGGTCCAGTCCAGAGGATGCGGGGAGGCCTCACAGCGCTCGCAGGGTACGTCTTGCTTGCTCCAAGCTCAGCGCGCATCTGACGTCACCTCCCTCTTCCTGCGCATGCTCAACGGGGAGTGACACGCCCTCGGCTGGTTGGCTCCGCCCCCCTGGGGCCGGTCCGCCGCTTCCATTGGGTGCGGGGGTTACCGGGCTCCGCCCTTGACGAGGAGCTGACAGGGAGCCCCTATTTGGTAACCCCGTCGAGCACATGTTCGATGGCGGCTCGTTGGGAAGGCCTCGTGCCCTCCCAACACCCCCTACCAACCAAGCCGGAGTGAGGACGCGCACTCCCTGTGCACGCCGCTGCCGTTACTGTTGTTGTTATTGTTGTTGCTGAACCGTGAGGAAGAGCTGCGGGGAGGTATTGGGAGGTCCTAAACTTCCTAACGGTGCCATACAATCACATTCTGGTGCAACGAAGGGTCAGAATTAATGGAAACGAGTCCTTAACTGACATAGACTAAGAATAACTAGCAAGATGTCCTATAGTTGTCTTACATGAGATGCGGTGAACCTGGGCACGACATTTAATGGGGGAAATAGGGGGAGGTCGGGTCTACAGAGTGTTGTTTACAGAAAATGGGACTAGGGAATGGGGGATTGGGGATAGTTGGGAAGTATTGAGGAAATAGGGGAATATTTACAAGCGGATATGGATGGATGCAAATCCCATATCCGCAACATTGCACCCTTCTCTACCTCGGGGCGTCCCGACCCGATAAATTTTTACCTACTTTAGTGTGGCACTCAGATGTAGTTCCCTCTACTATTAACTCAACCCTGAGTGCGACAGTTTTACAGATATTCACAAATGAGTAAATATGTCCCCCTGCGACGTTGCACCCTTCTCCTAACAGAAACACACCCACAGGATAACCGAATCGCGGAAAGCATCCTCAAACTAAACATACAGCCGGTAGGGAGCATCATTTATACAAGACTGATATTTACACTACGATCCAGGACCTGTTCTTTGAGGAACACATGCAGATGTTATGCATAGGGAGAGCACGCATGCCAGCATCGATACACAAACCCACGAGTGCCCTGTGGCCCTACGGCCTTTAATAATGTGCAGAGCACCCCGTCCAAGCACCAAAAGCACCACCCCATACGCACAGTCAGCACCATCCGGTGCACCAATAAAGTGTTCAATAACCATGCACAATCAAGTGTCCATGGTCACCGGTGGTGTCGCAGCCGGCCGATGTTCTGCCGCTGGTCTTGCCTTCTTGGAGTGCACTTGGCCTTCTGGCTTCTTTAGAAATAAAGAAAGGCGCCAACCGCGTCCATTTCTTAATTGTGGCCGTCAGGGGGCCAACTAAAAGTGGTTCACCTGTATGGCATAGGTGCCACGTTGAACCAGAGGTCCATCCACGGGTGGTGCTTGACCGCAAAAGAACTGCGGTCCATTGTGGGCGGCCACAAAAATTGCGGTCCATATGGTGTATCGATCCAGGCAGCAAGCAGCGGAAGTACAGGCCCACAACTGCGGACCCAGCACCTCTCTCTCCTCTCTCTCTGCCCCAAAGCCAGATCCTCGGAGGTGGGAGACAAAATAAGACAAGTGAGTAAGGTGGTAAGGGCGCAAAAGTGCACGCAATTCAAGGTAATGCACACTGGGGGCACATGGGAACCAGGTGAGACAGGTACGTTCCTACCGTACGCCCCCCCCCCCCACCAGGTAACCTACATTGCCCCTCCCTTACCCCTTACTGTATCCACAAAACACAACACTACCCATAAACATCTACTTTACACATCAACAAACGTCCCTACTGTCTTCCCCGTTCCTCCCATAAACCAAATTCGTCTTCTCTCCCTCCTAACCAATCAAATTTGCCATCTCCAACGCAACATCAAAATTTGCCATCACCAATTCATCATCAGTCCCTCCTAAGGAGGGAGAGATGGAATCACCCCAATGTCTCATCCACGTCGTGATGCGTCTCACAAATCCACACAGCAATTCTCCTTTCCTGCAACACAGAACAAAGGAACACAGGTGTGGAGTCATCATCACCACCTCACGTAAGTGGCTGCGTATGGTGCGACAGGTTCATCAATCCTAACTATTTCCTAAATGACTTTAACAACTTTACATTACTCGGGGTCTTTCTCCTGCCAAACCATTGGCCCTCATTACTCTTTGTGGTTCGAAGAACCAAAATCCCATTGACCATCTGTGGTGCACACCATCAATTTGGGTCTCACTCCCCGATTCAACACTCGGTGCCCCCGCACAATTTCGGTGGCTGGGTCGTGTGACGCTCCCAGCTGGTCCGCCCACCTGCACACCTCCACCACTGTTGTTGCCTACCGAGCTCACCTGCTCCTCACCCTAACCGAACTAACTGGGGAAGGCCCTCTCGCACTCTCACCCCCTCAGTGCCCTCTCTGGCACGGGCTTCCCGATCCACACCCGGGATCCTCAGGCACCCACTGACACTAACGGCTCCCAGAGCCCACCTGCGGCCTCACCTGGCCGACATCTAACAGTGGTGGAGTGCCCAACCATTCACACTCATACTAACAGGCCACACGACCAGCCAATTTCACCACACCAATGCACCCATCCACAATACCATTCTGCAACCGCACCACAATTGCCAATATCCAACCACAATTTACCAAAACCTTCTAACTATTCTTTAAACTACCCTCCCCGGGTACTTGTGAAAAGGGGTCCACTCTTCCCCCATCCACACCTTCGCACCATGCACACCACTCCGTACCACTTACTCCAACTCTCTCCACACCACTCATTCTCTGCTCCATATATTCCACACACCTGTACTTGCACACCTGTGCTCTCATACTTGGTGCCGCCTGCACCCTTCTCTCCCCCAAACGCATTCGCGCTGATCCACAACACTCACTACTCATACACTGCTCCACACACCTGTCCAGTTCTCACACAGCATCATCTCATCTAACTACTCCCCTCTGAAACTTGCGCTTCCCAGTCGTCCCTTTAAACTATTGCGCTCCCTCGTCATTATCATCCACTCTAATCTACCTGCGTCCCCTCTACAGGTATCCTTGTCACTAACTAATCTTAACGTTACCTAATGTCATCTTCGCTAGATCCCTACACACAATATCCTAACCCACCCGGGCTAGTTTTCACTGCCATACACCCCATAATCTATAGCGCATTTGCCCCATTCTGTGAGGGATGACAGAGTTGCCATCCCACCACATCGGGGAGGTCCTACTATCAATTTGGCACACCAAATTTCAGCCAATCAAAAATTTTGCCAATCATCTGCCCATCACCGTACCAATCATCAAATTTTGCCTTTTTCTAATTTTGGGTCCAAAACACTAACCTCATCACTCGTCTACTTATTAGATCCTCTCGGTGCGCCAATTCCCTTCTAAAGCTCGGCTTCGTACAGCCGAGCAATGAATGCGGGTTGTTTTGTGCCAGCCGCTGGATACGTCCCGCATTCGGGGCAGGGACGGGGGCTTACCCGGGCCGAGATCCCACGCACCACCTCGGCGTGGAGCCATCCAATGTCCCGATCTCGACCTGCCGGCACGTCTCAACAAAAAGTGGTCGCCATGACGACCCTTCCTATCGAGCTGCCCGCTCCGCCTAGTTGAGCACGGACGCGGCCGTTCCAAGCGAGGCCCAGCGTGGATCGCGTACGGCGGTCCTTTCGAACCCGCCGTGGCTCGGATCCCCGCTGGTTCTCGCGGCACGCGAAGCCCGGCACGCACCGAGGGCCCGTTTCGGCTATAAGTCGCTCTAACCGCTAACCCGGTTACCGTCGATGCCTCACCTGCATGCTTACACGCATACGCTACCCCTTTCTTGCTCATACATCCAGCCGTTTCCCTGCTCTTGGTCATTGCACCTTCTCTTACACACCCAGGTACACTCATTCCGCTCACAGACTTGGTCACACACCTGACCACCGAACACCTTGGCACACATTCGTCGCTCGCACACCTCACCAACACACCTCTTCGCGCGCCCTCCTCGGTCACCTCCTCTGTGACGATCACAGGTGTGCTCTCACTCGCACACCCAACCACGTGCCTCACTACCAATTCCAGCGTGCATTCCCACACACGCTCTACCATTCCAGGTGTGCTTCCTTTCTCACCTGTCACAACCAACTCACGCTCCGTGTCACTCTTACTACTCTCACCTCCACTCTTGACAGCGCACTCACCCTTACTCTCGACAGCGCACTCTTTCCTCATGCACCCGTCCGTTACACACCTTTCTCGTGCACACTCTTGCGCACACTCTCCCATTACACCCTCTGTAACACTCACCACAGGTGTGCATTCTTCCTTACTTTTGACAGCGCACTCTTTCCTCATGCACCCCAGAGTCGGACTTTCTCGCACACCTCCTTTTTCGCACACCAGACCTGTCGCACACTTCACCAAAGGCCTCTCACGAACAACACCCGGGTCCATCTCGACCCCCAAGCTTATTAAATCACTTGGCGCATCATACGCACGACCATATTGGTCACCACTTACACCGGGTCCTCTTTCTCTTCGCTTCTCCTCCGTCACCTGCGAATCCCTCATCCGGTTAATGAGCACATCATCACGATCCGAACACAGACTTTGGACCAATTCTTTCACTTCCTCTTTGATTTCTTTCTTATCCTCTCTCCGTCGCTTCTTAATTTCGCTCACCCCTTCTTCCACTTCGTCTAATTTCTGCTTCACCTCCTTCATCTCCTCGTGCGCCCCCTTAAGTTCTTCCTCTAACTCCACCTTATTTTTTTCTATGTGCTCCCGCACCTCCCGCTCTTTAACCTCCATCACCTCTACCACCTTGTTCATTTTCCTTGTCAGGTCCTCATGTACCGTCTGACACTCTTTTTTAATTACCCCTACGTCCTTTTTCATCTCCTTCTGTGTCGATTTTAAACCCTCTATTACCGCTGTGTTCTTCTTTACCTGGTCCCCCAACTCCTTTTGTCCTACTGTCAGTTGTTCTACTCCCAGCGTCAACTCCTCTATACCACCTGGCAATTTTACAGTCCCCTTTCTCACCTCCTTCTCCATGCGCTCCTTACAGTGCCTCACCTCCTCGCGCACTCCTCCGACCTCCTCACTCACACCTCTTCTGATCTCTCCTCCCATCACTTGCATCTCCTGCCCAGATGCCACCCTCATCTGCTCCATTTCCTCCCTGTGAGCATCCAATTTAGTTTCTACCCCCATTCTGACCCCCTCTATCTGCTGCCCCATTTGTTTAACTTCCCTTTCCGCTTGGTCCCTCATGTCCCTCAATTTGCCTTCCATACTAGTTTCTAACCCCTCTAACCCCTTTTTCATCCCTTCCATTTGATTCTCTTGAGCGGCCATTCTGTTTTCTACCCCCATTAACCCATGTTTCACCCCTTCTATCCCATTGTCTAACGCCTCAAATTTCTTGTCTAATCCCTCAAATTTCTTGTCTAATCCCTCAAATTTCTTGTCTAATCCCTCAAATTTCTTGTCTAATCCCTCACCGGTACCCCTCGCTTCGTCCCTCATTACCCCCATTTGGCCCTCCAATCGCTCACCCAGTCGCTCAATTTGGCTCCCCATACTCATCTGTACAGCTGCCTGTAGCTGTGCAATGAGGGCCTGCATGTCAATCCCTCCCACTTGTGCAGCGGGCGCGGCCGCCGTAGCCATCTGCGAGGCACCATTTTGCGCACCCGTAACCTCGTGCGCGAGGACGCCATTTTGCGAACCTGCCGCCCTCACTGCTTCGCTCTCCTCATGTCCCTCAATTTGGTCCTGGATCGACCCTGCCTCACTCTCCTCTACCGGAACCCAGCCGTCTTGATCTGCCATAGCGCGACTTTCAAAATTCGGGGTTTTTTTTGTAAAACAAATCAAATTTCGGTGACTTTATAATTTTGACCAAATTTTTTTCTAGATGTTTTAAAAAAAAATTGGTTCGGGCCTCGAATCTCACTCCTCGACACCAATTGTTACGGACGCGGTTTAGATGTTATTTTGACCGAGCGGTTGGTATGACCGCGACCGAACAGTTATTCCCCGACTAGACCCCGATTCCACCCAGACGTTGACCAAATCGCGCTATGCTAAATCAATGATGGAAAGGACACAACGACTGGGATAGATGAAACGACGCAAGGGGTACAGTTCTCAAGACCTCCGGAGGAGGGTATAATTACAGTGGTGGAGAAAAGGGGGTAGATTACAAGGTAGTGAGGTAAAGACACAGAAGAGATGGGCACTTAATTACAGTCTTATCTTAGCCCAGACAGACCACAGACAAACGGAACAAGGCTGACTTACACAGGGATTGATGGCAGGAAGGGACAGGCAGTCGATAGCACAAGGTGCACCTTGGCTCGGGGACAGGATAAAGCACGGTCCAGTCCAGAGGATGCGGGGAGGCCTCAGCGCTCGGAGGGTACGTCTTGCTTGCTCCAAGCTCAGCGCGCATCTGACGTCACCTCCCTCTTCCTGCGCATGCTCAGCGGGGAGTGACACGCCCTCGGCTGGTTGGCTCCGCCCCCCTGGGGCCGGTCCGCCGCTTCCATTGGGTGCGGGGGTTACCGGGCTCCGCCCTTGACGAGGAGCTGACAGGGAGCCCCTATTTGGTAACCCCGTCGAGCACATGTTCGATGGCGGCTCGTTGGGAAGGCCTCGTGCCCTCCCAAAACCCCCTACCAACCAAGCCGGAGTGAGGACGCGCACTCCCTGTGCACGCCGCTGCCGTTACTGTTGTTGTTGTTGTTGTTGCTGAACCATGAGGAAGAGCTGCGGGGAGGTATTGGGAGGTCCTAAACTTCCTAACGGTGCCATACAATCACATTCTGGTGCAACGAAGGGTCAGAATTAATGGAAACGAGTCCTTAACTGACATAGACTAAGAATAACTAGCAAGATGTCCTATAGTTGTCTTACATGAGATGCGGTGAACCTGGGCATGACATTTAATGGGGGAAATAGGGGGAGGTCGGGTCTACAGAGTGTTGTTTACAGAAAATGGGACTAGGGAATGGGGGATTGGGGATAGTTGGGAAGTATTGAGGAAATAGGGGAATATTTACAAGCGGATATGGATGGATGCAAATCCCATATCCGCAACAATATATATATATATATATATATATATATATATATATATATATATATATATATATATATATATATATATATATATATATATATATATATATATATATATATATATATACATATAAATATAAATAAATAATCGGGAGATTAAATCAGACGCGGACGTAGCTTCAGGACTTCGATCTTTAATTTGACAAGCTTTCGACCAACAAAGGTCTTCTTCTGAGTCGGCCCCAAGTTCAACGGAAACGGTTCACTTCCGTTGAACTTGGGACCGACTCAGAAGAAGACTTTTGTTGGTCGAAAGCTTGTCAAATTAAAGATCTAAGTCTTGAAGCTACGTCTGCGTCTGATTTAATCTCCCGATTATTTATTCAATGCAAATGAGACGCCCTGCTCGTACTGTGGAGTTTCTACTATTTCTCACAGTTATATATAAACATGCTATCTCTCTGGGATGCAAGTGTCCTCATCACAAGGCTCCCAATAAACCCAAACCTTGACAATTTTACAAAGTGAAAAAACAATGATGTTGTTAGTTACTTAAATAGAAAAGCAACGAAGAAATAAAAGGTTTCTTAGTTTGCAGATTCCAAACAAAATTAAATCACAATCAAGGAAACATCATAAAGACACCACACCACAAAAAGTTATCCATAAAGGATTCAGGTTGTTTTTTTTTTGTCGTTTTATACCAAGTCAAGGCTCATTGAGGAGTGAAATGATTGGATGAGGTGGTCTCAACCAACTTAGGAGGGAACAAGAAGACAGCCAATCTAATTGTTTTTTTAAGAGAATGGGGGGTAGCGCAGGAAGTTTGTGAAAGGGAGGGGGAGGGGGGATCAATCAAAATTAAGATTACTCCACCCTCTGCCGTGACATTCATCATCCTTCAGAAAGGCAGGCCGCTGCAGCCTCTTCTCCCTCCTCAGTTTTTTTTTTGGGGGGGGTGGGGGGTTTGTATACAAGATCGAAGCTCGTGTAAGAGCTAACACTAATCACAAAAACAAAAAAAACGGACACAGAAAAAAACATATAATAAAGGGAGCGGGAGACAAGATGGGGAGAGAGAGGGAAGCACATGAGTACAACAGTAGAGAGAACAGGGACATCAGGAGATCTGTGGGAGGGAGAGGGTTTGGGCAGAGGAGGCATGGGAATGGGGAGGGGGGTTGGGAGAGGTATAAAACACATGGACACTGCTTGGACTTCAAGGAAAGAAGTCGGTATTTCAAAAAAGTGGATCTCGGGTGAAATGAACAGGGATAGAAAAGATCAAGGTTTTGGATGGGGGAAGATAAGAGATGGTGGTGAACAACTGATTTAAAGACCTGGAGGGAGGAGCAGGATTGAAGAGTGTGAGGGAGTTTGTTCCAGGGGCAGGAGAAAAGAGGAATGAAAGCGTGAAGGTGAGCAGGGAGTCTTGATTTTGGTAGTTTCACCAGGAGAGGGTTGCTGGCAGATCTTGTGCGAACTGTAGGAATATTTGGGGGACAGAGCACAGACAGAGTTGGTGGGGCAAGGCCAGAGAGGAGTCGGTAGAAGACAGAAAGCTCAACCAACCTGCCTGCGCACCAGCCCAGAGGGGATAGCAGTATTCCATCAAGCTGCGGATGAAAGCTTTGGATGTGGTGAGGAGCTCAGAAGTGCCCAGAAAGGACTTTGCACGACGGAGGATGCGCAGTCGGCGACTGGCTTTGGAGGCCAGCTTGGAAATGTGGTTTTCCCAGGAAAGATCATGGCAGATAACGAGACACAAAAGCTTGAGTGACAGAAATTGTTCAAGGGGATTGTTGAGAAAGTAGATTGAGGGTTGTCCAGACGGTCTTTTCGGAGAGACAAAGTGAGAGTGTGAGATTTGTCAGGATTGAAAGACATGTTCCACTTGTTTGAGCAGTTTGTGATTTTGTCCAGGTCTGCAGAGAGTGAGGAGGCTGCAGACTGCCGATCTGAGGGTGGAGATATGGAGCGGCAGAGATTGGAGTCATCAGCAAAGAGATAGAGAGGATTTTCCAGTGAGTCGGAGAGATCATTAATACAAACAAAACAACAACAACATGCATTTTAAGGCCATTTTCCCTGCTAGAGCGGGGGTTAGCCTTGCGGTCCCCATGACAATCTTCTCCATTTTGCCCTATTTTCTGCATCTCTCCTTGTTAACCCCCTTACCCGCATTTCTTCTTCCACCATCTTCAGCCAAGTCTTTCTCGGTCTTCCCCGTCCTCTACTTCCTTCTACATTCATTTCCATCACTCTTCTCAACGAGTCACTTTCATCCTTCCTCAACACATGACCAAACCATCTCAACCTGTTTCTCTTCACAGCATTTCACAGGAGAGATCATTAATAAAGAACAGAAAAAGCACAGGGCCAAGAACACTGCCTTGAGGAACTCCATCCTGGACAGGAAAGGGAGATGAGAGAATTCCATTCAGGGCCACACGTTGATTGCGACCGGAGAGGAAGTTGGCGAGCCATGTGTGGAGGTTTCCATGGATACCATAGGAGGAGAGTTTGGTGTACAGGGCAGAGTGCCAGACCGTATCAAAGGCACGTGATATGTCGAAGGAGACACCTCTGATTTCCTGTTTGGCATTGAGGACCTCCATCCATTGTTAAGACAGCAGAAGCAGCATGTCCAGAGTAGAGTGACCTGGTCTGAATCCAAATTGAAGATCAGAGGTCAGGCCAATGGAGAAGAGGAAGGATTTAATGTCAGAAGCAATGATGGATTCCATGACCTGGAATTGCTGGAAGTCAAGCACATCCATTACTGCAGGAATAAAGAAGGAAAGGCAGAAATAAAAGTAGAAATAGAAAAGTTATAAAAACGAGTAGAGTTTTATTTTATAAATTGCAGCTATAAAATATGAGAAAATAGTAAAAAAAGCCAGGAGGGGGCATAGTTTACAGCTCTTATGGTCATTAACATGGAGTGCATTGGAGACATTAGGTAGCGATGTCAAGGTAGGGTCTTCAGAGCAAACTCATGGATCAGTGAACATAACCGATGGATATGGATATACAACACATTACCTTTGGTCTTCTTCAGGTCTACGGAGATCTCTCTGATGGTGAAGTCGGCGTGGAAAGCAGCAATTTGCTCCCTTAAGATCAGCAGGTGCTTTATAAGAAAAAGCTGTCCATCTGTGGAAGTCTATCAGCACGAAACACTTGTCTCAATTACGAAAGCTCAAAGTTATAAAGAAAAACGACATTAATGTTCAAATGCATTGTTACAAACTCATCAACAATACCAATGTGCGAAGTAAAAGCAACCCACCAATCGTGCACTTATGGGAGAAAACATTTTATCAAATTAATTTCACCGTTGACCAATTGAAAATTCTGCTGCCTCACTGGACCTGGTAGAACAATCGGGTTCTTCACCCGTCATTGCAGCCAACCTATTTCTGTCGATACAATGGATGAAATCAACAGGATGTCGATTGAGGAATGCCAACCACAAACCAATGTTCTGTTGATTTCATCTGTCGTTCTACCTGTCCACCGACACAGATTGACACTAGCCTTGACCAGCAAGACTAGTTTTTAATTCTTTCTGTAATTACCTGTACACACCTTATTTTTGCTGATGGCATCACTCGCAGCAAGGAGGGACTGCATACAGGCAGCCAGTGCCTCCTGGGACAGACCCTGGAATACAGGCTTCTGGCAAGGTACGACATGAAAGTGGGGGACACCAGAAAAGATGAAGATATTGAGGAGAAAAAATTATGAAACGGGTGTACACTATAGCATTTAAATGGGGGTATTTAGACATATTTTTAGATGAGTGATAACAATGAAGGAAAGCAAAAAATAAATAAATAAAGAATTGGAGTGAATTAAACAGAAACCTCAGTGCAGCGGTACAGTTTGGACAGGCAGACAAGTGTCCGACGAGCTGTAGGATACCACATTGCATGCAGAACAGCAGGGGAGACCGGAGCTGGTATCCAAGTAGGTGGTCCTACCAAATACGCAAACATGGAATATAGGTGTGATATTTGCTTGGAAGGGTTACATTTTCATTGTTCTTTTTGCCATTTCCAACTAAATTGATTAAAATAAAATAAAAACTTGCTCAAATATTCCTCCAGCATCACCGAGCATGACGTGAAATTAAGACAGAACGAACAAAAACAAACCTGCATTTGCAGACAAGTCCTCCAGCTTGACGTCCAAAAAGCTCCCTTCTTGGGGTCGCACATGTCGTTGTTTCTCTTCCTCTCTCAAGCTCTCAGCGATTTTCTAAAGGACGAAAAAATATGAAAGGTTTACCAAGGTAGGGGTCCAACGGCTCATCGCTTTAAGGCAAACATGGCACAAACGCTTCTGCAAATTCATTTTTGTGACGTTCAACAGGTATGGTTGAAAAACAAAAAAAAGGTTCATCTGGATTTCATCCAACATCCCAACCATGATCTATTACTGTAGTCTTGCCTTAAAAGTAACCCTCTCTACCGGTAACCGCCTACTGGTGAAGCTCCCCAAATCCAGACTCACTGCCGACCTTCACTCATTTGTTCCTCTTTTCTCTCACCTGTGGAACAAACATCCCCAATCTATTCAATCCCAATCTTCCTCCCAGGGCTTCAGGATGGCTGTTCATCACCATCACCTCAGGTCCATACCCCCATCCATAACCATGATCTTTTCTACCCTCATTAACCTCCTCCTTCGTTTCCATGGTTTTCTCCCTTCTCCCTCTCCTTCACTTTTTTCATTTTTGTCCCATTCCCGGTTTCCCCTTCATTTCCATGTATTCTCTCTTCTCCCTGTCCTTCTCTTTTTTATTTTTGTTTCATTCCCGTTTTCCCATTCATTTCCATGGTTTTCTCCCTTATTCCTCTCCTTCACTTTTTATTTTTGTTTCATTCCCGGTTTCCCCTTCGTTTTCATGGTTTTCTCCCTTATTCCTCTCCTTCACTTTTTCATTTTTGTTTCATTCCCAGTTTCCCCTTCATTTCCATGTTTTCTCCCTTCTCCCTCTCTTTTTCATTTTTGTTTCATTCCCGGTCTCCCCTTCGTTTCCATGGTTTTCTCCCTTATTCCTCTCCTTCACTTTATATTTTTGTTTCATTCCCGGTTTCCCCTTCATTTTCATGGTTTTCTCCCTTATTCCTTTCCTTCACTTTCTCATTTTTGTTCGATTCCCAGTTTCCCCTTCATTTCCATGGTTTTCTCCCTTATTCCTCTCCTTCACTTTTTCATTTTTGTTCGATTCCCGGTTTCCCCTTCATTTCCATGTTTTCTCCCTTCTCCCTCTCTTTTTCATTTTTGTTTCATTCCCGGTCTCCCCTTCGTTTCCATGGTTTTCTCCCTTATTCCTCTCCTTCACTTTTTCATTTTTGTTTCATTCCCAGTTTCCCCTTCATTTCCATGGTTTTCTCCCTTCTCCCTCTCTTTTTCATTTTTGTTTCATTCCCGGTCTCCCCTTCGTTTCCATGGTTTTCTCCCTTATTCCTCTCCTTCACTTTATATTTTTGTTTCATTCCCAGTTTCCCCTCCATTTCCATGGTTTTCTCCCTTATTCCTTTCTTTCACTTTCTCATTTTTGTTCGATTCACGGTTTCCCCTTCATTTCCATGTTTTCTCCCTTCTCCCTCTCTTTTTTATTTTTGTTTCATTCCCGGTTTCCCCTTTGTTTCCATGGTTTTCTCCCTTATTCCTCTCCTTCACTTTTTCATTTTTGTTTCATTCCCGGTTTCCCCTTCGTTTTCATGGTTTTCTCCCTTCTCCCTCTCTTTTTCATTTTTGTTTCATTCCCAGTTTCCCCGTCATTTCCATGGTTTTCTCCCTTATTCCTCTCCTTCCCTTTTTCATTTTTGTTCCATTCCCGGTTTCCCCTTCATTTCCATGTTTTCTCCCTTCTCCCTCTCTTTTTCATTTTTGTTTCATTCCCGGTTTCCCCTTCGTTTTCATGGTTTTCTCCCTTCTCCCTCTTTTTCATTTTTGTTTCATTCCCAGTTTCCCCTTCATTTCCATGGTTTTCTCCCTTATTCCTCTCCTTCACTTTTTCATTTTTGTTCCATTCCCGGTTTCCCCTTCATTTCCATGTTTTCTCCCTTCTCCCTCTCTTTTTCATTTTTGTTTCATTCCCAGTTTCCCCTTCATTTCCATGGTTTTCTCCCTTATTCCTCTCCTTCACTTTTTCATTTTTGTTCCATTCCCGGTTTCCCCTTCATTTCCATGTTTTCTCCCTTCTCCCTCTCTTTTTCATTTTTGTTTCATTCCCGGTTTCCCCTTCATTTCCACGGTTTCTCCCTTATTCCTCTCCTTCTCTTTTTCATTTTTGTTTCATTCCCGGTTCCCCCTTCATTTCCACGGTTTCTCCCTTATTCCTCTCCTTCTCTTTTTTATTTTTGTTTCATTCCCGGTTTCCCCTTCATTTCCACGGTTTCTCCCTTATTCCTCTCCTTCTCTTTTTCATTTTTGTTTCATTCCCGGTTTCCCCTTCATTTCCACGGTTTCTCCCTTATTCCTCTCCTTCACTTTTTCATTTTTGTTTCATTCCCAGCCCCCCCCCCCTCCCCCTTCCTGTTATTGCTGTGTTTGAGCTTCTTTCTAGCTTATTCACCACCTCCAATACCCTCCGCCCCCACATTTTGATCTCATTCTTATTCACTGTGGTACGTGTAGATTGGTTTTGTTGTTGGTGGTGCAAACTACAAATGGTGTTCATATTTGGGTTAGAAAGACAGCAGCGGATATTGTGCTTCACTCGGTAGGAGTTTGTCAATCAAGCACTAGACCATTCGTGGTGTGGGGAGTGCTTTCCACATTGCTGCACCGGCAGGTCATCATCTCACATACAGCACATCCCCCCCATTATCTTTGTTACTTTATTTTGCTATTTTAATGACACTAGAGGTACACTGCTGTACACAATTTTTAGGCTCATTCAAAAGTTTAAATATATGGATGTTTTGAGCATCAACAACTTACTCAAAGCCTCCACTAGTGTATTGTACAATTAGAACAATGTTGACTGGAAAAGTAAAGCTTAGTTGGGGTGAGAAGAAACCAAGGTTACCATTTAGCAATGACAGGAAACCAACATTGGGCAACGGCATCCATTGCCTAAAATCGATATGCAAGTGGACCTACTTCCATCATCTCCAACTTGTCAGGGTAGGCAAGGTCCCCTGGGGCAGGGCGGTAGCCCAGGATCTCTGTGCGGATGTAGATGTGTGTACGATAGACTAACCGCTCCTGCACGTCCTCAAGCACCTGCTTAACGACCGTTGCAAAAGCAGCGAGCTGATCAGCTGCACACAAGACAACGGCACAGCATTTTCCACAGAAGAGCCAAATTAGATTAACCTTCCACAATGTCAACTTTGTGGGGGATTTTCCCTCTTCCCCCATCCTAACCCCGAGCCACAATGTAATAATGCATAGAAAATCATGTGGGAGATATAAAGAAATGGCAACAGAAAAAAAATCCATTTAGTCCATCAGCAGACAAGTTCAGCAAGGGCAATCCGACTCCAAGGCCTCAAGTTCAGAACAATTTTAGTGCGGAATGTCATGCTGTTGTTTGAAATATTTCAAACGATGAAATTGGTGTAATGCCAGTTGGATACCTCCACACAGGATATAATGTAAACATTGCACCATGTTATCATACACGATTACAGTCACGTGAAAAAGTAAGTACACCCCATGTAATGTTTTGACTTTTTCAACATATTCCAACATACAGCTATTTGATCTTCATTTCAACAATATTGATAGATAAAGGTGATATAATATAACAAATATCATGAAACATTTACATTTTGTAGTCCATTGTATAATTTAAATAAACATAAATGCAAATTTCGCATGTGGAAAAAGTAAGTACACCCCTACATTTATCACTACTTCAAATACCTAAAATTAGAATCAGGTGCACCAGCTCAGGTGCAAATGATTAGAACATCGTTAGAGAGGATCTTGGAGGAACCTGTCTTATTTAAACCTCAGACATTTCGTTTGGTTTGCTCTTTGTTGTTGAAGTGTGCGGCGTCACCATGCCTAGATCAAAAGAGCTCTCTGAGGCCTTCAGAAAGAAGGTTATAGATGCCTACGAGTCTGGGAAGGGATGTAAAAAGATCTCCAAACAATTTGAAATCAATCATTCGACTCTCCGGAAGATCATCTACAAGTGGAGAAGATTCCAAACATCTGCTAACTTGTTCAGGCCTGGCCGCCCCAGCAAGTTCAGCCCGAACCTAAGAACCCCAGAATCCCTAAGAACCCCAGAATGTCATCACGGGACCTACAGGTAGCTCTTGCCACTGTTGATGTCAAAGTGCACGAGTCTACCATTAGAAAGAGGCTGCACAAATTTGATCTACATGGGAGGTGTGCCAGGAGGAATCCTTTGCTGTCCAGAAAGAACATCAGGGCAAGACTAAAGTTTGCCAATGAACACCCAGGCAAAGACCAGCACTTCTGGAATAATGTTCTCTGGACAGATGAGTCAAAGGTAGAGCTATTTGGCCAAAGTACCAGAAGACATGTTTGGCGAAAACCAAAGACAGCATTTGACCACAAGAACCCGATACCAATTGTAAAGCATGGTGGTGGAAATATTATGGTTTGGGGCAGCTTTGCTGCATCAGGGCCTGGGCAGCTCACCATCATAGAATCCACTATGAATTCTTCATTGTACCAGAGGGTGCTTGAGGATAATGTGAGGCCATCTGTCGGGAAGTTGAAGCTCAACCGAAGGTGGACCTTGCAACATGACAATGACCCTAAACATACCAGTAAATCCACCAAGGAATGGCTGAAAAGAAAGAAATGGAGGATTCTGGAATGGCCACATCAAAGCCTGGATCTAAATCCCATCGAGATGTTGAGGGGATTTGAAACAAGCTGTGCATGCAAGAAACACCTCAAACATCGCACAGCTGAAAGAATTCTGCATGGAGGAGTGGGAAAATATTTCTCCCAGTCGATGTCAGAGACTGGTAGACAGTTATAAGAAACGCCTACTTGAGGTTGTTTCTGCCAAAGGGGGCAATACCCCCTATTAGAGCCAAGGGTGTACTTACTTTTTCCACATGCGAAATTTGCGCATTTATGTTTATTTAAATTATACAATGGACTAGAAAATGTAAATGTTTCATGATATTGATATTTGTTACATTATATCACCTTTATCTATCAATATTGTTGAAATGAAGATCAAATAGCTGTATGTTGAAATATGTTGAAAAAGTCAAAACTAAACATGGGGTGTACTTACTTTTTCACGTGACTGTATCAACAAAAATCCAAACCAAAGGGTCGATCAGACCATGGATGGTGACTATGGATGGACATCTCCAGAGGCCCATTTATGCTGCACCAAAGCCCTATACCAAACGAACTTCCTGTCTACTGACCCAAGTTACCATATATAGTTTTCTGCACTTGCAGCATGTCCAGTGATTGCAGATTGCAATGTGGAATCTGTCGAGAGAAACAAGGTGACTACAGGTCAACAAACAGGAAAACACGGAAGCGTTATGGGAATGTAGCTGTACGTGACGACTCATCTGCGCTCACTTTTACAACTGCAATGAAACCCAGAGTGGTACAGCTGGACCTTCAGTGGTACAGATTGGTTTGGTCGCCTGAGCGATCCAATTGGCGTGGCATCCTCCTCAGGGGCATGGTTTAGGTGGGCCTTTATGTGGAGCAGGGCTTAGACTAAGTGGATGGGGCCCAGGGGTCAACTTCCTCAAGTGAAAATGAAACTTTCTCCACTTTGCTGCCGATCATGTGATATGCATTCAAGCATCGACTGCAATAAACCATGCACCGATGAGAGCGTACTCACGATTGTTTAGGACATGGGCTTCCAGCATCTCATTCTTGAGAATAGAGCAAAGTTCTGAGAGCGTCTCCAGGTGAGCCAGGTGAATGACAATTGGGCGAAGTACTTCATAAATTGTCAGGCACAACTTCTCCAGCATTTCACTGCACGTCACAATCCCAGGATGCACAGAGACGAATTGTGAATCGAGCATTTATCAAATATGAAGATCTCTGTTAAGTAGATCCAAAATTGCAAACAACTTCAAACAAGCACTTCCTCATTCATGGTTCTCAATGGAAAACATTCTGCAGGAGCACTCACTCAAGTTTGGGTGAGGGGCGTGAAAAAAACTCGCGGAACAATCTGTGCTCATCCTGACACACGTGCACCAAGAATGCACATCCGCCACGAACCTGCGTGTGCACACACCGATGGCAAGACAAGCGATATATTAGACTGACCACCATTTATAAAGTGCGCACACACCGATGGCAAGACAAGCGATATATTAGACTGACCACCATTTATAAAGTGTGCACACACGGAAGGCAAGGTGAGCGATATTTCAAACTCACCACCATTTTTAAAGCAGCATCTTGTAATGAATGCATATTGGACCAGGATTCAAACATTCAATCCGTTTGTTGGATCACTTCTGAGGTGTGGCTGTGCTCCTATACATCATGGCCATGCGTATTTAACAATGCCTTGCTCTCACTACTCTGTCAATAACCCATTCATTCTTCTTCTTCCTCAACATCATCAAAATCTCTCTTACTTTTCCTGATGCTATTTATTTCCCAAAACCTCTTCACTCCTAAACGTTTCGTTCATCCAGCCTTCTCTTGTACCTACAGCTCTATTTTTCTCCGTGTCTTCAACCTAAAATTCGGTCAGTCAGAGAACACATAAACCACCACCATTTCATCAGAATCTGTAACTTTAAAAAAATAAAATAAATTTGTCATTAATCGAATAATTAAATAATTAATCGATTAATTGATTAATTTAAAAATCAAAAATGGCCTTTGCAGCCAAATCACCTGGTCATTGGCATGTCCAAATATCAGCTTCCTAACTCAAAAGGTGCCTGAGTTGATGGTCAGAAGAGAAAGTTATACGATTTCTTCTACCGACTCCTCTCCGGCCTTGCTCCCCCAGCTCTCTCTGTGCTCTGTCCCCCCAATATTCCTTCAGGTCGCACAAGATCTGCCTGCAACCCTCTTATGGTTAAACTGCCAAAGTCTAGGCTCTCTGCTCACCTTCACTCTTTCATTCCCCTTTTCTCCCGCCTCTGGAACAAACTCCCCCACTCCCTTCAATCCCACTCCTCCCTCCAGGTCTTTAAAACAGCTGTTCACCACCATCTCTTATCGTCCCCCATCGAAAACCTTGATCTTTTCTACCCCCGGTAATTCACCCCAGAGTCCTTGCAGTGTTCATATGTTTTAATCCTCTCCCACCTCCCCCCAAGTCCTCCCGATGTCCCTGCTCTCAAATGTAGTGTTTGTGTCCTTCCCCCTCTTCCCCCTCTCTTTTGTGTCCTTCCCCCTCTCTCCCCATCTTGTCTGCCGCTCCCCTTGTTTTTTGTGTTTTGTGTGTCGGTTTGTCTTTTTGTGTGATTAATGTTAGCTCTTTCACGAGCCTCGATCTTGTATACAAAAAAAAGAAAAAAAAAAGAAGGAAATTGGATTAATTAAATAAGTACTTAATCGCTAATAATTAAATAACTCCTCAATTAATTGATTAATCAAAAAACAAAAAATACCGATTTTGACAAAGGACTTGCTCACTATTGTGCCGAAATTTCAGCTTCCTAGCTCAAAGGATGGCTGAGATAGCGCCCGGACAAACAAGAAAGAAAACAAGAAAGAAAACAAGAAAGAAAACAAGAAAGAAAACAAGAAAGAAAACAAGAAAGAAAACAAGAAACCAGAGTGAAAACTGAGTACTCTCTTTCAGCGTGCGTCACTGCCGAGCCCCCTTTGGTGCCCGGCAATGACGATTTGCAATGCCTGGAGATGGCATAGGAAAGGAGCGGTGTACAACAAACAAGAAAACAAGTACAGATACATTCAAAGTACACCGCCCCCATGCCAAATAATTAAATATCCTACAGCGCGGCATTGCCGGGGCGCCTCTGTCGCCCGGCAATACCGCAGTGCAGCTCATTGAGGCTGCATTGGGAAGGAGAGGTGTACACTAATTGATTGATTAATTGTATAATTAAAATCAATAAAAGATTATCACAAAATATTTTCATAATCAATTGGCTAATCGCATAACTAAACCACTAGTGCTTCATCCGAAGATGTATCTTTTAGAAATTTAATTAAATAAGTCATTAATAAAAAACTTAAATAATTCATTGATTAATCAATAAATAATTAATCGATTAAATGATTAATCAATAAATCAATAATATCCTTGATAGCCACATCACTTGGTCACTGTCATGTCCAAATATTAGCTTCCCAGCTCAAAAGGTGCCTGAGATATTGGCCAAATGAGAAAGAAAATAAATAAATGATTAATAATGAAAATAAATAAATAATAATCGTTAAAAAATTAAATTATCAATCAATTCGGTCACAGAACACATAAACCACCACCATTTCATCAGAATCTGTAACTGAGAATTTTTTTTTTTTAAAGTAATCAATCGAATAATTAAATAATTAATCGATTCATTGATTAATTAATAAATCAAAAATATCCTTGATAGCCACATCACTTGGTCACTCATGTCCAAATATTAGCTTCCGAGCTCAAAAGGTGCCTGAGATATTGGCCAAATGACAAAGAAGATAAATAAATTAATATTGAAAATAAATAAATAATAATCATAAAAAAATTAAATTATTAATCAATTCGGTCAGAGAACACAAACCACCACCATTTCATCAGAATCTGTAACTTAAAAAAAAAAAATTGTCATTAATCAAATAATTAAATAATTGATCGATTCATTGATTAATTGATTAATTAATCAATCAAAAATAGCCTTTGCAGCCAAATCACCTGGTCATTGGCATGTCCAAATATCAGCTTCCTCACAAAAGGTGCCTGAGTTAATGGTCAGAAGAGAAAGGAAATTTAATTAATTAAATAAGTACTTAATTATATATATATAACCACCTTTAGAGGCCATTTTTCCCCGCAAGCGGGGGTTGGCCTTTTTCGGGAACCGTGGTTGTTGTTGTTTTTCGGTCCCCTTTTTGAAGCAATGTTTTACGGCCGGATGCCCTTCCTGACGCCAACCCTTTTTGCCGCCTTTTACGACAAACAGGGAATTACCAGTGAACTGGTCCTCAATTAGCCGACCTCGGAAGGATGAACAGGCTGAGTCAACCCCCCTGGCGTTAATTCAGCGATCGACCGGGATTCGAACCCAGGATCCTAGGATCCTAAGCTGACACCCTAGCCGCTAGCCCAACACCGACTTAATTAATCGCTAATAATTAAATAACTCCTTAATTAATTGATTATTCAAAAAACAAAAAATAAAGTTTTTGACAAAGGACTTGCTCACTACTGTGCCGAAATTTCAGCTTCCTAGCTCAAAGGATGGCTGAGATATCGTCCGGACAAGAAAACAAGAAAGAAAGAAAACAACCAGAGTGAAAACTGAGTACTCCCTTTCAGCGTGCGTCACTGCCGAGCCCCCTTCGGTGCCCAGCAATGACGATTTGCAATCCCTGGAGATGGCATAGGAAAGGTGCGGTGTACAACAAAAAGGCTAAACATACTCTCCAAAGGACAACCTACTTGTCAAAACATTGCCCTGCCTACCAGGCCCCAGAATGATAGTTTAGCATTGGGCTGAGACACAACCCAGACTAAACAGCTTGAAGGTGACTACATTGCCAACATTATTCTGTCAGCCCACAACAGCATAATGACCAGTTTCCTCCATTTTGGAGAAATAGACATCACTGAACTACACCTGATTTGACTCCTTAACCGCACGTTTAATCCTATAATCATGGAAAAACAATGTTTTATTATTACACATTTACACCGCACTCAGAGTCTCATCTGCTGGCATTTGCTGGTGAATATTAAATATCCCACGGTGTTCTTCGCGAAGAGTAGCCGAGATATTGCCGGAACCATCGCAAAGTTCCAAATTCCTGCCCGAACCTTACTTGAACATCAGGACTGCCCAGACGGTCCATGAAACACCTGGATCAAGCTTCCCCTAGCCAACCACACAATAATGTGGGAATAATTGTGGCCATTAAAGAAGAAGAAGACATTTACAGTACACTGCACTCATAGCATGAATTGATGAATGGAGAGAAAGCCATAAAGTCTAACCCATACATGTTATTCCAAGAAACGGTTAGATTTCTAAGGTTTCATTAAAACTAGGAGGAAGTAACGTGTTTTAGAGTGTTCATAAAATATCACCGTTACATATTGTTACGTTTATGGGGGGGGGGGGGGGGGGGATAGATAAAAGAATACCGTAGGAGAGGTAGAACTGTATAGGAAGTAACATGGACCGCGTGACGTGTAGGAGCATTTTGATGTATTAAGTAGGGAGACTGTAGCTTAAGGTTGTTTGAATGTGCATCATGCGAGGGATGGTGCCATGCTAATTATCTCTAGGGTTGAAGGCTAGTTTTCCCCAGTGCATGCCTTCCCTCTGTAATTCTCCCCTAACGTTTTTGCTGCCACTGCCGGCCATGTAAAACCTCCTTAAACAACAACAACCGCCAACTACAAGCAAGCAGGTTCCCGGACACTAAGCCCGCCCGCCCTCATGGACCTAATCGGCAAAAGGCCCCACCCAGAAGAGGGTGGTGGGGGGGGGGGGGGGAGGTACCAGGGGGACGGAGAGGCAGTCCAGCAGGCCACGCCCCGAGGTATGCAATTTGCCCGTAGGACGTGGGTAAGGTGAACTGGGAGGGAAATGAAATGATTGGCTCTGGCGGTGAAAAGCAGAGGAGTGCGCTTTTTGCCGTGGCTTGGACAAGATGCCAGCCATTTTTGGTACTGGAAAAAGGTGCGTGCTTTTGCAGGGTTGGAGGAGCTTTTGCTGCGTCGGCAGTATTTTGAGGAAGGTTTTGGCTGTGGTGCTCTTCAGAGGCGGTGGAGGCCGAGAGTGAGGCAGAGGAGGCCGTCTTCACCACTTTCCTTCGACGCCCGGGCTTTTTGTCGGCCGTATCCATCTTGTGCGCTCTGGCGCAGCAGGCCTGGACTTGACCATTACCACTCTCTCTCAAAAGACCCAATGGGACAAGCTCAGTAATCGCGAGCAATAGTTCATGGAGCAGGAAACGGAAAAGAATAGCTTTTGAATTTTGAAAACATTTTGAATTTTCCACCTGTCTGATTTCTCGAAGGCTCTTTTAGAGCATTTGAGGGTTAATTTGGCCGCTGCTCCCGTGTATTTTCAGCCCCGTGTGAGAGCCACTGCACAATAATTCAAAATAACTAGTGTGGTGCATTCAGCACACAAAGGAAATATGGGGAGGATGGACAGACAGATGAGGGGTGCAGAAGAGAGATCGGAAGATTTAAAAGTTTAGAGACAGTATTTCAAAGTGTATGTCGGAGACATGTGGGAGCCAGTGGAGGGTGAAAACGAGGGGCAGGGGTAGTTTTTTGGGTTTTTTTGTATACAAGATCGAGGCTCGTGTAAGAGCTAACATTGATCACAAAAAGACAAACTGACACACAAAACATAAGATAAAGGGAGCGGGAGACAAGATGGGGAGAGAGAGGGAAGCACACAAGCACAACAGTAGAGAACAGGGACATCGGGAGATCTGTGGGAGGGGGAGGGCTTGGGGGGAGGAGGCACGGCAAGGGGGGGGGGCGAGGGGGAGGGGTGGAGAGGCATAAAAGACATGGACACTGCCAGGACATCCAAGAAAGAAGTCGGAATTTCAAAAAAGTCGATCTGGGGTGAATTAACGGGGGTAGAAAAGATCGAGGTTTTGGATGGGGGAAGATAAGAGATGGTGGTGAACAGCTGTTTTAAAGACCTGGAGGGAGGAGTGGGATTGAAGAGAGTGAGGGAGTTTGTTCCAGAGGCGGGAGAAAAGAGGATGAAAGAGTGAAGGTAAATAGAGAGTCTTGGGGGGACAGAGCACAGAGAGAGCAAGGCCGGAGAGGAGTCAGTAGAAGACAGAAAGACCACCAACCTGCCTGCGGTGAGTGAGTGAAAGGCCCTCGGAGTTAGCTTCATCGCGGGAGATTCCAATGATTCTGAAAGCTTTGGTTTCAACAGCTTTGGTTTGGGGGTAAAGAGGATGTCAGGAGAACTATGATAGAGGAATTTCAAAGATGTAGTTGGAGTTGGTGGTAGCGAGGGAGACTGGCAAGGAATTCATTACAGTTGTCAAACCACGAGATGAGGGCGCTGGTGTGGGATCCGCGGCTGGGGAGAGGTCTTTTTTGATGCTGCAACGCAAAAGAAGGCAGGATTGGTCGTGGGTTAAATTTGAGCAGTGAAAGGGAGGGGGCGGTTGAAGGAGCTAGAAATAGAGTCATAGCACAGTCAAGGGTGATGCGCATGTGTGCAATGAGAGGTAAGTGTGAGCAATATAGCATAGGGTTGCTGGATGCAACAGAGAAGTGAGGAAGGTGATGCTTGAAAGATCGAAGACCAAGTTAGTGTTTGTCGACATCAAATTTGTATTTTCTTCAGTCAGTTTTCAGCTCTTTTAGGGGAACCTTTATGTTCCTATTCCATTTATTTAAGGTATTGAAGTCAAAGATTGAGTTTTACACTTGATGACTGCATTCATTTTATCCCCCCAAAAAAATACTTTTACCAAAACTAGTTTTTTTTATTTTAAATAGGCCATAAGGATCTAACGCTTAAGGTGGAACTGACACGCTCGCACACACCTGTTGGACGAGACAAATAAAGCACCTGAGCTTTGGGGAACTGCCGTTACTTCCCGGGGCACTCTGGGTACCAGTGACGTCACAACAATGATGCCGCCTTTGTCACCGCACTCAGCGGGGCATTTCCTGAGGAGGAATTTCCTCCACCGCATGGATGCCAACCTATGGGGATTGTCTGTGCTCTTAATCTTTAAATTCTGAATGCCGAGCAAATAAGCAGCACAAACCATTTTTTCAGTCTTTGGGATGAATCGGCCAAGATTTGAACCACGGAGCACCCAGACTTTGAGCAGACGCTCTAACCATTACATCAGCGAGTCTGGTTAACAATAACATGTTTCGTTAAAAGCTAACACACAAGCGATACACGATGCACTCCAGCACCAGGATGTCCACACAAAAAGACTGATGACTGGCCTTTCTTTTTCCACTTTTCCCCACTTTTCACTCTGCTTTCCTCTTTATAATATAATCAGAGCCAAAACATTGACGAATTCCTCTCTCTCTGCAAACTACTTGGATGTACTAGACGATTTACTTGCAGCCACTGGTCGGGTGAGGTGGGTGGGGATTGACATGAAATAGAATAACCTGATCAGCTTCTTTACTCTTTTAGCTTTGTAACACAAACAATGCACCGAGAGATAAAATAAAAAGGTCGTGGTGTGGTACCAGGGCACAGTGGTCACGGTGATTGGCATTTGCGAGTTCTGCGATGGTAGATGTGACACTGGGTTCCAGCAGCCGTTGCCGCTGATCCAGGTAGCAAGCATGGACGTTGGCCAAACAAGCAAGATATCTGTGAACAACAAATGTTAGAAGCATTAATAAAATAAACAAGTGTTACGCCTAGGTCCCCCGTCGGTGAAGTGATGTGAGTTGACAAAGTTTAAGACGCAGAAAACATGCTATGATATGATATTTCGCTCACAAGGTTCAGACATACATGGAGGTGGCAATATTGGATTTTGATGTGGCCACCCAATTTTCAATAGCGTTCTTCCTTATGCCTAGATACACCCACACACCAGATTAGAAGTTGGCACTTCGCTTATTTTTCAAGATATTCCGCTCACAAGGTTCAGGCATACATGGCGGCGGCCATCTTGGATTTTGACGTGGCGACCCAATTTTCAACCGAGTTCTTGCTTGTGCCGAGATACACCCACACACCAGATTAGAAGTTGGTACTTCGCTTATTTTTCAAGATATTTCGCTCACAAGGTTCAGACATATATATGGTGGCGGCCATCTTGGATTTTGACGTGGCGACGCAATTTTCAATAGCCTTCTTCCTTATGCCGAGATACACCCACACACCAAATTAGAAGTTGGTACTTCGCTTATTTTTTCTCTCACAAGGTTCAGACATACATGGCGGTGGCCATCTTGGATTTTGACGTGGCGACCCAATAGATACACCCACACACCAGATTAGACGTTGGTACTTCGCTTATTGTTCGAGATATTTCGCTCACAAGTTTCAGACATGTATATGGTGGCGGCCATCTTGGATTTTGACGTGGCGACCCAATTTTCAATAGCGTTCGTCCTTATGCAGAGATACACCCACACACCAGATTAGAAGTTGGTACTTCGCTTATTTTTCAAGATATGCAGGTTACAAGGTTCAGACATACATGGCATCAGACATACATGGCGGCGGCCATCTTGGATTTTAACGTGGCGACCCAATTTTAAACAGCGTTCTTGCTTGTGCCGAGATACACCCACACACCAGATTAGAAGTTGGTACTTCGCTTATATTTCAAGATATTTCGCTCAAGGTTCAGACATATATATGGTGGCGGCCATCTTGGATTTTGACGTGGCGACCCAATTTTCAATAGCGTTCTTCCTTATGCCGAGATACAACCACACACCAAATTAGACGTTGGTACTTTGCTTATTTTTCAAGATATTCATCTCAAGTTTCAGACATACATGGCGGCGGCCATCTTGGCTTTTGACGTGGCGACCCGATTTTAAACAGCGTTCTTCCTTGTGCCTAGATACACCCACACACCAGATTAGACGTTGGTACTTCGCTTATTTTTCGAGATATTTCGCTTACAAGTTTCAGACATATATATGGTGGTGGCCATCTTGGATTTTGACGTGGCGACCCAATTTTCAATACCGTTCGTCCTTATGCCGAGATACACCCACACACCAAATTAGAAGTTGGTACTTCGCTTATTTTTCAAGATATTCATCTCAATGTTCAGACATACATGGCGGTGGCCATCTTGGATTTTGACGTGGCGACCCAATTTTCAATAGCGTTCTTCCTTATGCCTAGATACACCCACACACCAGATTAGAAGTTGGTACTTCGCTTCTTTTTCAAGATATGCAGGTTACAAGGTTCAGACATACATGGCGGCGGCCATCTTGGATTTTGACGTGGCGACCCAATTTCCAATAGCGTTCTTCCTTTTGACAAGATACACCCACACACCAGATTAGAAGTTGGTACTTCGCTTATTTTTCAAGATATGCAGGTTACAAGGTTCAGACATACATGGCGGCGGCCATCTTGGATTTTGACGTGGCGACCCAATTTTAAACAGCGTTCTTGCTTGTGCCGAGATACACCCACACACCAGATTAGAAGTTGGTACTTCGCTTATTTATCAAGATATTTCGCTCACAAGGTTCAGACATATATATTGTGGCGGCCATCTTGGATTTTGACGTGGCGACCCAATTTTCAATACCGTTCTTCCTTATGCCGAGATACACCCACACACCAAATTAGACGTTGGTACTTTGCTTATTTTTCAAGATATTCATCTCAAGTTTCAGACATACATGGCGGCGGCCATCTTGGCTTTTGACGTGGCGACCCAATTTTAAACAGCGTTTTTCCTTGTGCCTAGATACACCCACACACCAGATTAGACGTTGGTACTTCGCTTATTTTTCTCTCACAAGGTTCAGACATACATGGCGGTGGCCATCTTGGATTTTGACGTGGCGACCCAATAGATACACCCACACACCAGATTAGACGTTGGTACTTCGCTTATTGTTCGAGATATTTCGCTCAAGTTTCAGACATATATATGGTGGCGGCCATCTTGGATTTTGACGTGGCGACCCAATTTTCAATAGCGTTCGTCCTTATGCAGAGATACACCCACACACCAGATTAGAAGTTGGTACTTCGCTTATTTTTCAAGATATGCAGGTTACAAGGTTCAGACATACATGGCATCAGACATACATGGCGGCGGCCATCTTGGATTTTGACGTGGCGACCCAATTTTAAACAGCGTTCTTGCTTGTGCCGAGATACACCCACACACCAGATTAGAAGTTGGTACTTTGCTTATTTTTCAAGATATTCATCTCAAGTTTCAGACATACATGGCGGCGGCCATCTTGGCTTTTGACGTGGCGACCCGATTTTAAACAGCGTTCTTCCTTGTGCCTAGATACACCCACACACCAGATTAGACGTTGGTACTTCGCTTATTTTTCGAGATATTTCGCTCACAATTTTCAGACATATATATGGTGGCGGCCATCTTGGCTTTTGACGTGGCGACCCGATTTTAAACAGCGTTCTTCCTTGTGCCTAGATACACCCACACACCAGATTAGAAGTTGGTACTTTGCTTATTTTTCAAGATATGCAGGTTACAAGGTTCAGACATAAATGGCATCAGACATACATGGTGGTGGCCATCTTGGATTTTGACGTGGGTTGCACCCACACACCAAATTCGAATGCGGTCCTTTGCTTACGCACGCACGCACGCCCGCACGCACGCACACACGCACGCATGCCCGCACACACGGACGGACGGACGGACGGACGGACACACGGACGGAGGGGAAAGCCATAGTCCCCCTTTCGCTCCGCTGAGCGACGGGGGACAATAATTGAGAGATTGCTGCTCAGCAGCCCCATCCTTCCCAGCAGCCCCATCCTTCCCAGCAGCCCCATCCTTCCCAGCAGCCCCATCCTTCCCAGCAAGCCCCATCCTTCCCAGCAGCCCCATCCTTCCCAGCAAGCCCCATCCTTCCCAGCAGCCCCATCCTTCCCAGCAGCCCCATCCTTCCCAGCAAGCCCCATCCTTCCCAGCAGCCCCATCCTTCCCAGCAGCCCCATCCTTCCCAGCAGACCCATCCTTCTCAGCAGCCCCATCCTTCTCAGCAGTCCCCATCATTCCCAGCACTTCCACCATTCCCAGCACCCCAGACAATAGTGGCTGAGAACAGTTTGAATATGAATAGCATGTACAAAAAGTTAAATAAAATTTCACCGAGTCTTTTGTCAAAAAATGACGACATAGTACAGGGTGCCGAATGACACAAAGGTACGGATTGTTCAGCTGTCAAAATACTTGCCCTTACCCTCCGACCAATTCTGTTTAAAACTTGCTTCAGAGGAAACTTAAAATTCCATTTTCAACCTTACAAACGGAATAAAGGTCTCGACCATCCTCTCAGAATATTGCCATCCATTTTGCATAAACCCGGAGAGCATTGGTTCATTGCCATTATCAACAACTCTGCTGTTTACCAGGAAAATGGGACATCAACATCTTTTCATACACAGCATCAGATCAATGAATGAGGACAAATTGTTGACAAAGAGGGGGACAAAACATTATCGTGTAAAGTCTTCAGGAGTCTAAGAGCTCTTGGAAGGTCTGAAGGGAAACTAAAGGCTCAAGGGGATCTACCTCCAACAGGTGGTTAAGTTTTGTGAGGATCAGAGTAAAATGCGAACTGGAGGCGATTGGCAAACCGGCAAATAAACAGAGAGACAAGCAGACCAGACCCATATAACAAACGAACGGACTCGAATGCAATACCCACTCCTCTAAATAAACTAGAGGTTCCAGGGAACCTGAACTCAACTGGTCTATATCAATATGGTTAGAATATGCATAATAGAACCACAAACTATATAGTTTATATGTGCTAAAGAGGTACAGTAACGTTGAAGGTATCTCATGTTTAAACAGGAAACTAGAAAAAATTGAGTTTTAAGTGAGGCATGAAAAGTAAAACTACAATTATTTTTCTCAGATTTCAGACTTGAATTTATTAACTCAACTGGACTATGTCCAGCTGAGTTTTTGTCAACACCCAGTGTCCGTCGTCTGTCTGCCGTCTGTCGTCTGTAAACAATTCGACGTCTTCGCTCTAAAAGTCACAAATATTTGTCAAAATTTGATGAAACCTGTTATGCAGCATCTTAAGACAAACTAGTTGGGATTGCATTTGGGCGTTGCACGCCCAAAAATGGGCGCGGCAGGGCGGCCATATTGAAAAATCAATTTTTGTCATATATTTTTAGCACATATAAACTATATAGTTTGTGGTTCTATTATGCATATTCGAACCATATTGATATAGACCAGTTGAGTTCAGGTTCCCTGGAACCTCTCGAGTTGTACGTGCTGAGGTTTGTTACATACTGTCTACACACCAAGTTTCAGCCTTCTAGCTACATTAGGAAGTACCAGATTGACATAAATTGATTTTTCAATATGGCCGCCCTGCCGCGCCCATTTTGGGGCGTTCAACGCCCAAATGCAATGCCAAACTAGTTTATGTCTTAAAGAGGCTACATAACAAGTTTCATCAAATTTCATCAATATTTGTGACGTCGAATTGTTCACAGAGCGAAGACGTCGAATTGTTCACAGACGACAGATAGACAGACAGACAGGCAGGCAACGGACGACGGACACTGGGTGTCGACAAAAACTCAGCTGGACATAGTCCAGTTGAGTTAAAAAGTTAACATGGTAAATAAACGTGTATATAAACAACATGAAGTGGTATGTCAGCAGTAGAGATAGTAAAGTGTATATAAATAAATAGATAATCCAAAGTTGTGCATTGGTAGTGAGATGGTAAAGTATATACAAACTAGAGGTTCCAGGGAACCTGAACTCAACTGGGTCGAGTCATGTCATAGGTCACGACGAGGTCATTTTTCGGACATCGTCAAAACCCGTAATATATGTGTTGAGGTTTGTTACATACTGTCTACACACCAAGTTTCAGCTTTCTAGCTACATTAGGAAGTACCAGATTGACAAAAATTGATTTTTCAATATGGCCGCCCTGCCGCGCCAATTTTTGGGCGTTCAACGCCCAAATGCAATGCCAAACTAGTTTATGTCTTAAAGATGCTGCATAACAAGTTTCATCAAATTTAATCAATATTTGTGACTTTTAGAGCGTAGACGTCGAATTGTTTACAGACAGACAGACAGATGGACAACGGACGACGGACACTGGGTTTCGACAAAAACTCAGCTGGACAATCCAGTTGAGTTAATAAACAGTGGTTCCCCAAAAATATAGGCCTCTACTATTATCTCCAATATTTTTTTATTGTCAAATTCCAAATGAGCTCCATTTCCCAAATAATTTGACATACCTCATGTGCAGATAATACCACATACATTTGCCCAACATGAAAGAAATGCGTCCAATGTTTTTCACAATGAGGTTCCGGAAAGATGGACAGCACCCAAAACACAAGCTCCCAGCCAGAGGGATGCCCGGTTGGAAGATGTCAGGTGGTCATAGTTTGTATTCATAAATTTTAGTTTTTTTCAAAGTGAATGAAATGCATTGACAAGCCTTCTTAAATTAGTTGTCTCACTCCTCCAACTCTTCAAAAAGTGATCTCGCTATTAAATGAGCCTCAATATTGGAAAGCAAAAAAGGAACACTAGACTGAAACAACCAACTCAAAATAAACAATAAAACAAAATTTACTGATAAAAGCAAACAAATAAGAAACAAATAGTGGAGATATTTTATCACCAATACTTACTCACTCCCCTGGTCTGTTCGTTGCTCGATCTGCTCAATGAGGTTCTGGGAAACAAGAATAATATCTTTCAGATCACTTGCTCAAGTACTTCAAACAGCACGTATGTATGTATGTATGTATGTATGTATGTATGTATGTATGTATGTCTGCACACACACAAATTACATATATAGTAAATACACACATACATGTGCATCATAACAAAAGGGTGTGTGTGTGTGTGTGTGTGTGTGTGTGTGTGTGTGTGTGTGTGTGTGTGTGCCTCCTCCACAACTCCAAAACCATGAAACCTGGTGGCCCCAATCTTTGCATGCATACTTCTCAAAATCCAAGAGTGTGCATAAATGAAAACTGGGTGTTTGGGTGTGTAAAAACGCCCTTTTTGAAGATAAATAACAGCGTGTTGATAACAAAAAGACAGAATAAGGCTCACCCAACTGGTGGTAATTATTTACCCGTGTGGAGAGTGCTTGAACCTCAGGTTTGTACAGATTTTTTTTAAAGGAAATTGTAATTCTTGGGTAAAATGCCAGGGGCATAGAAAAGGACCATTTATATAAGGGTATGTGCCATCTGGCAAAGTATAGAAAAGAAGGGACTGCTTTTTTTTTTTTTTCCCCCCTTTTTTTTGTATACTGAATCGAGGCTCGTGAAAGAGCTAACATTTATTTCACAAACAAATCAACCAGACAAACAAAATATATAAAAAGAGGGAGCGGAAGACAATATGGGGAGAGAAGGAGAAGCACACAAACACAACATTTGAGAGCAGGGAGATGTGTGGGAGGGAGAGGGGTTGGGGGGAGGAGGCGTGGGAAGGGGGGGGGGGGTGGGAGAAGTATAAAACACAAGGACACCAAGGACTTCCAGGACAGAAGTTGGTATTTCAAAAAAGTGGATTTGGGGTGAAATTAGCGGGGGTAGAAAAGATCAAGGTTTTGGATGGGGGGAAGATAAGAGATGGCGATGAACAGCTGTTTTAAAGACTTGAAGGGTGGAGTGGGATTGAAGAGAGTGAGGGAGTTTGTTCCAGAGGTGGGAGAAAAGAGGAATGAAGGAGTGAAGGTGAGCAGAGAGTCTTGATTTTGGCAGTTTAACCATAAGAGGGTTGCAGGCAGATCTTGTGCGACCTGTAGGAATATTTGGGGGACAGAGCCCAGAGAGAGCTGGGGGGGCAAGGCCAGAGAAGAGTCGGTAGAAGACGGAAAGACCACCGACCTGCCTGCGGTGAGTGAGTGAAAGGCCCTTGGAGTTAGCTTCATCGCGGGAGATTCCAATGATGCTGAACGCTTTGGTTTCAACAGCGTGACGACGAGCTAGGTATGAGGCAGGAGCACCGGCCCAGAGGGGAGAGCAGTATTCCATTGAGCTGCGGATAAAAGCCTTGTATGTGGTGAGGAGCTCAGGTGTGCCAAGGAAGGACTTCGCACGACGGAGGATGCCCAGTCGGCGACTGGCTTTGGAGGCCAGATTTGAAATGTGGTTTTCCCAGGAAAGATCATGGCAGATAGTGAGACCCAAAAGCTTGAGTGACAGAACTTCTTGGAAAGGATTATTCAGAAAGTGGATGGGAGGGTTGTCCAGTCGGTCTTTTCGGAGAGACATCGTAAGAGTGTGAGATTTGTCAGGATTGAAAGACATGTTCCACTTGTTTGCCCAGTCTGTGATTTTGTCCAGGTCTGCAGAGAGTGAGGAGGCTGCAGACTGCCAATCTGAGGGATGAGGAATGGAGCGACAGAGAGTAGAGTCATCAACAAAGAGACAGAGAGGATTTTCAAGAGAGTCAGAGAGATCATTGATTAAGACCAGAAAAAGCACAGGGCCCAGAACACTGCCTTGGGGAACTCCAGCCTGAACAGCAAGGTGAGATGAGAGAAATCCATGCAGGGCCACAGGTTGACTACGACTAGAGAGGAAGTCCGCCAGCCATGCATGGAGATTTCCATGGATACCAAAGGAGGAGAGTTTGGTGAGCAGAGCGGGGTGCCAGACCGTATCTAAGGCACGTGATATGTCAAGGGAGACAGCTCTAATTTCCTGTTTGGCATTGAGGACCTCCATCCATTGTTGAGAAACCAGAAGCAGCATGTCCAGAGTAGAGTGACCAGGTCTGAAACCAAATTGATGATCAGAGATCAAGTCATTGGAGAAGAGGAAAGATTTCATATCTGAAGCAATGATGGATTCCATGACTTTGCTGACAATTGGGAGAAGGCTGATTGGTCTGTCGTTGCTAGGATCTGTTTTTGCACCTTTTTTATGCAAAGCGGTGATGTTGGCTGATTTCCAAGCAGATGGCAGATGGCAGATGACCTTGAGCAAAAGAGAGGGTGAAGAGAACAGAGAGAGGGAGTGAAAGAGCGGAAGAACAGGATTTTAGGACCCGTGGGCTGATGCTGTCAGGTCCAGTTGCAGAATCAGAGTCGAGGGTTGACAGAAACTTTTCCACCTTGTCAGGAGGAAAGGACACAGAGTCCAGGAGCAGCTGGGTACGACTGGGTACGGTGGGTACAGAGAGGGATGGGTTTGGGACACAAGATTTAGAGGCAAACACAGAGTTGAGGCATTCAGCTTTTTCACGTGTGGAGTCAGCCGTGTCGCCGTTTGAGGTGAGGGAGGGGATGGAGGGGGAACAAATACCAGAAACAGATTTGACCAGACGCCACCAGGATTTGGAAGAGGGAGACAGATAAGAGAGTTCGGTCTTGAGAACGGAGAGATATTGTTTCCTGGCTCTCCTGAGGGTGGACACACACTTGTTTCGGGTTTGTGCAAGGAAATGAGATTTCCTTCCATTGGATTTGCTTTCCAGGAGACGAAAGCAAGTTGTTTCTGGGCAACAGCCTCACCACAAGATTCCGTGTACCATGGACGGGAGGAAGGGTATGACAACTGAAGACGAGATGGGATAAATCTGTGCATGAGAGAGAGCAATTTACTTTGGAAGAATTCCCAGGATGAGTTGATGTCAGAGGCGGTAGAGATGCGAGACCAGTCCAGATGATTGATGGCTGCTTGAAGACCGTGCCAGTTGGCCTGAGTGAAATGCCAGACTCGTCGCCGCTGAGGAGGCTCTCTGAGAATGGTCAGAGAGATGTCCACTTTAACAAGCACATGATCAGATGAGCCGATTGGAGCAGAAGAAGAGCAGCAGACATTTTCAGGGAAGTTAGTCAGAACCAAGTCCAGAAGAGAAGATGCTCCGTTGACTGAGATCCGGGTCGGGAAATTGACAGATTGTGTCAGTCCCAGTGAGTCGCAGAAGTCCTTTGCTGAAGAGCCATGGCTGGTGAGAGAGGTAGCCACACCCAGCCAACTGGCATGGTGACAATTGAAATCACCACATATGAGGAAGAGAGAGTTGGGATGAGTAGATAGAAGTTGGTCCATATTATCAGACGGCGAGATGTAGATGGAGTCATCACTGTTTGGTGGACGGTACAACACACATATGAACAAAAGGTGGGAGCGAAGGGGAAGCCGTAGCCAAAGGTATTCCTGGGGGTGAGGTGGAGAGAGGGCAATGCAGGGCGAGTGAGGAAGAGAGATTTTTATAAAGATAGCAACCCCACCTCCAGGACGAGGCTCACGTCTATCATACCGGAGGAGGGAGCAACCTGGGAGAGATACCAAGGAATCAGAGACATCATGAAGGAGGGAAGTTTCTGTGAAGCAGATCACGTCTGGTTTGTCAGAAGCAACCTGTGTGGAGAGATCAGTCAAGTTTGAGCGAAGGCCCCGGATGTTTGAGGTCCATACCGTCAATGAAGAGGAAGGGGGAGCATCAGATACAGAACAGGGGGGGGGGGGGGAGGGGTAGGGTAAGATGTGGAAGAGGAGGAAGAGGTAGGGAGAGCTGTTGAAGGTGTGTCAGAGATTTCAGAATAGCTTGGAGAAAGGGAAGAATGGGGCAGACAAAAGGTTTGATGGTGATTGGGTGAGGCACAGTGAGGTGTTATTTGAGGAGGGGGAAGAGCGAGGCAGAAGGTTGGGGGAGATGAAGGTGAAAGTTGGAAGGGGGAAGAAGCGGGGAGGACGCTTTGAGGAGGAGGGGTGAGAGGGGAGTCTAGGAGGGGAGGAGCGAGGGAGAGTCTCGGAGGGGAGGGGTTGGGGGGAGTTTAGGAGGGAAGGGGCAAGGGGGGAGATTTGAAAGGGATGGGTGATGGGGAAGATTTGGAGGGGAGGGGCAAGGGGGTTGATTTGGAGGGGAGGGGTGATGGGGAAAGTTTTGGAGGGGAGGGGTGATGGGGAAGTTTTGGAGGGGAGGGGTGATGGGGAAGTTTTGGAGGGGAGGGGTGATGGGGAAGTTTTGGAGGGAAGGGGTGATGGGGAAGTTTTGGAGGGAAGGGGTGATGGGGAAGTTTTGGAGGGAAGGGGTGATGGGGAAGTTTTGGAGGGGAGGGGTGATGGGGAAGTTTTGGAGGGGAGGGGTGATGGGGAAGTTTTGGAGGGGAGGGGTGATGGGGAAGTTTTGGAGGGAAGGGGTGATGGGGAAGTTTTGGAGGGAAGGGGTGATGGGGAAGATTTGGAGGGGAGGGGCAAGGGGGTAGATTTGGAAGGGAAGGGGTGATGGGGAAATTTTGGAGGGGAGGGGTGATGGGGAAGTTTTGGAGGGGAGGGGTGATGGGGAAGTTTTGAAGGGGAGGGGTGATGGGGAAGTTTTGAAGGGGAGGGGTGATGGGGAAGTTTTGAAGGGGAGGGGTGATGGGGAAGTTTTGGAGGGAAGGGGTGATGGGGAAGATTTGGAGGGGAGGGTGAGATTGGATTTTGAAAAGGGTACGATTAATGGGAAACGAACATTTATTGCAAAATGAGTTTCTTGAGACCTTCGAGTCAAAAATACGTTTGAGGACGCTGAAGGAGGGGTGGAGTGCAGGAGAGTTTCGGGAATGTAGAAAAAAGGAACTGGAAGAGATGGAATTTTTTTTTGGAATGAATAGATTTGGTGAGCAAGTCGAAAGCATCCTTTTATAGAAGAAGAAGAAAAAGGTGTTATAATATACGACAGAATACAGTTCTTCAGGGGAAAGTTTAAACATTTTTAACAACGTGATCACGTGATCACGAACAACATGATCGAAAAACGAACGAACAAATAAGAACAACGAATAAACGAATAAGAACAGAGAAGGGAATTTTTTTTTTTTTTTTTTTTTTTGGAGTTGAGATTTTAAACAAGGAAGTATGGGGGTGAAAGACTGGGCCAAAAAAAAAGAACGAAAGTAATTGCAGCACAATCGACGAACCGCTGAGAGAAAAACAAAGCCTCAAGGTCGGACACGGTAGCCTATTAGGCCTCAGAATACGCGACACTAATTAACCGACGATTTTGTATACATGTATGAAAAATTAACACCGAGAATCTTACTAAAGACACACTATAGGTACACACACCGAAAGATAGATACAGTTTCGACAAGAACACAATTGTGAAAAATTACTTAACTTCGAAAGCGTGAGCGCATGGACAGCTTCGAAAAAACGTTACCTCCAATCTTGCGCATGCGCAAACCTCCCCAAAGGTTGTAGACATTCCATAGGTTGTAGAAAATGCCAAACAATACAAAATAAGGGGCATTCAAAAAATCTTGTGTGCATGCTGGACTACACTTGTGTTCTGAGGAGCAACCAAGTAATGCTCTAGAAAAGTTAATATAAAGGGGCACCCTACATCTGGCAAATAAAATACATTTATTTCTTCATGCAGATGTATGCATCAAATTGGCGCCAAACTACAAGCCGTGTATCGAACACATACAAACAAAGAGAAATTTTTTTTTTTACCTTTCATGGGTTTATAAGATTATAGGACAAAAATAATGTAATTACATGCTGTTTAAAAATTTCCATGGTGGAACAACAAAATAAAAGGTTTGCGGTTTGCCAATGGTGGTGTGCAAAGCCTGGTGTTGGCTTAGCGGTTAGGGTGCCGGCTTAGGATCAGAGTGGCCAGACGGAAGCCTCTCCTCGGTGAAAGACACATGAAAGCCCGCTTGGAGTTTGCAAAAAAGCACCTAAAGGACTCTCAGACTGAGAAACAAGATTCTGTGGTCTGATGAAACCAAGATTGAACTGTTTGGCTTCCGTCTGGCCACTCTGCCATCAAGCCCAGATTGGTGGAGTGTTGCAGTGATGGTTGTCCTTCTGGAAGTTTCTCCCATCTCCACACAGGATCTCTGGAGCTCAGCCAGAGTGACCATCGGGTTCTTGCTCACCTCTCTTACCAAGGCCCTTCTCCTCCGATTGCTCAGTTTGGCCGGGCAGCCAGCTCTAGGAAGAGTCCTGGTTGTTCCAAAGTTCTTCCATTTAAGAATTATGGAGGCCACTGTGCCCTTGGGAACCTTCAATGCAGCATAAATCTTTTTGTAGGCTTCCCCAGATCTGTGCCTCGACACAATCCTGTCTCTGAGCTCTGCAGGCAGTTCCTTCCACCTCATGGCTTGGGTTTTGCTCTGATATGCATTGTCAGCTGTGAGACCTTATATAGACAGGTGTGTGCCTTCCCAAATCATGTCCAATCAATTGAATTTACCATAGGTGGACTCCAATCAAGGTGTAGAAACATCTCAAAGATGATCAAGAGAAATGGGAGGCACTTGAGCTGAATTTAAGTGTCATAGCAAAGGGTCTGAATACTTATGTCAATGTGATATTTCAGTTTTTTTCTTTTTAATAAATTTGCAAAACTTTCTAAAATTCTGTTTTCTCTTTGTCATTATGGGGTATTGAGTGTAGATTGATGAGGGAAAAAAATGAATTTAAACGATTTCAGCATAAGGCTGCAACATAACAAAATGTGAAGAAAGGGAAGGGGGCTAAATACTTTCTGAATGCACTGTAGAAATCAAAGTATTATCTACTGAAGGCTACTCCATGCGGCAGATTACGGCCCAACTCCGTTTTTCAGCAGGATTTGAAAACAAGGTTCAGAGGAGGATAAGCGAAACCGGAATCGTGAACAACGTCAGTAGTTGAGGAACAACAACAACAACAACATGCATTTTAAAGGCCATTTTCCCTGCTAGAGCGGGGGTTAGCCTTGCGGTCCCCATGACAATCTTCTCCATTTTGCCCTATTTTCTGCATCTCTCCTTGTTAACCCCCTTGCCCGCATTTCTTCTTCCACCATCTTTAGCCAAGTCTTTCTCGGTCTTCCCCGTCTTCTACTTCCTTCTACATTCATTTCCATCACTCTTCTCAACCAGTCACTTTCATCCTTCCTCAACACATGACCAAACCATCTCAACCTGTTCCTCTTCACAGCATCAATCACAGGCTCTATTCCCATCATCTTTCGCAATTTATCATTTGTCTTCCTCTCTCTCAACGATACTCCGCACATCCGTCGAACCATTCGCATTTCCACCCTTTCCAACCTTCGTTGCTGCTCTACGTTCATTACCCATGTCTCGCTCCCATAAATCATAACACTTCTCACACATGCAGCATACACCTTTCCCTTCAGCTTCAACGACACTCCCCTCATCATCAGCACGCCACTCAGTTCCCGAAACTTCTTCCATGCACATCTCACTCGAGCAACCGTTGCCGAGTCTGATCCACATTCTCCATTCAGCATGTCTCCGAGGAAGAAAGCCAAAATTCCCCAAAGGTACCTCTGGGTTCTCGACATATATATATATATATATATATATATATATTTTGTATACAGGATCGAGGCGAGTGAAAGAACTAACATTTATCACACACACAAAAAAAAAAATCAAACGGGCACCCAAAGTCTATAATAAGGGGAGCGGTGGAACAACCAGAACAACCAAAGACATGATAGAAAATGATCAAATTGAAATCTTGCCAATGACCTAGCTGAAATTACAGGTTGTAATTACAGGATTGTTTAAGAACAGCAAGATACGCGTTAGCGCAAAGTGATCTGTTGCTAAACCTCGTGCAACTCCTCAGAAAATTATCCGTTTGATCAGCAATCTACTTTGGAGATGACCCCCAGCTACACCTTAAGCCAATAAAAAGTTGGTTTTGACATCACAAAATGAATTTCGAGTGTGGACTGAATCGGAACAACATTCACATCCAGACCTCACCTGGACTTTTGGGGCAGTAGTACGAAACCGGACATAAAACATGGTGAAGGCGTTATCATTTCCAGGAACACCGCTCTGCTACGGGAATAAAGAAGGGAAAACAGCCTGTCAAGCCGTTCAAGTTATTTGTAATTTCCTTAATACTCTGAATTTTCAGCTCAAATGTTTAATCATAATATTTTCAAGCATCAAAAGTTGAGAGAAGCGAAATGTCAGTCCACCCTCCCCACACAACATACTCATAACAAAGTTATTCAAACAAAGCCATTTTCGAGAATTCAAAAGCTTTTCTTTTTTTCGCTGTATTGCCGACAGTATCCATTTGGGTCTCATCTTTATCTTTTATAACACATCTGGGTTGCAGTGGTACATGTCGGCATGCGTACATTGCCGATTTGTTGGTCTGAGGTAAATCAAAAGATTCCCAGAGTTTCCCCTTCACGTTCACCAATTTTCATCAACAATGCCAGTTTTAGATATATTGTAAACCAAAAACGAATGATAAATCATGGAAAAAAAAAAAACTTCTGCAAAATAAATTATGCCCAAAATGCATCCTGGAAGAGATGTGCATCTCTGACAACTCAGAATGTTTATCCCCCACGCTTTACCAAAAAAATCTACTATACAAGAGAGCCGTTGGTCTGTGTGTCACCATTTTTCTCAGAGAAGGCTCAACGGATCTTCGTCAAATTTTTAGAGGTTCATCAGTGCACATCGGATTTTTATGTGAAAAAATAAAAAATATTTTTTCACATAAAACGGCTTTTTTGCGCGCAAAAAAATTATTTTGCTATTTTCGGAGAAAAAAAGAATTTCGCCCTTTTTCGGGAAAAATAAAATAAAATGCCCTTTTTGGTCGAAAATGTCTGGCAACGCTAAAAAAAATTAGGGAATTTTTCGAAATTTTAAACTGCGATCGAAATTTGTAACTGCGATCGAAATTTTTAACTGCGATCGATCTCAAAAACAAAACGTTGCGTCCACTTGCGTGCGTTGCGTCCCCAGCGTGTACAGCAGTGAGGCGGTGTACTACAGTGAGAGAGTGTACACAAAGTGTGAACAAGTCTCCTATCAAGATGAATGCTGCTCTTCGTGACAAGTGGCTGAAGGAATTCAACGCTGGCGGCGATGGGGCCACCTTCAAGTACGTGTCGAGTGACACGGCTTTCTGTCGAGCTTGTGAAAAGACTTTCCGGGCGAAGCAGAAGTCTGAGCTGGCCCAACATGTCCGAGGAGACCGCCACAAGAGCAACTTGGCCTTGAAGAAGAAGAGGACAGTCACGCAAGCCACCATGGAGGACTTTGGTGGCGGAAAGAGGCACAAGTGCGACGTCGTGGCTCAGGAGCTGTGCCAGGCCATGCTGGCCGCTGGCATCCCATGGTCGAAATTGGAAAACCCTGCCCTCCGGTCGTTCCTGGAGAAGCACATCACTCTCCAGATCCCCGATGAAAGCTGGATTCGAAAGCACTACCTCGACAAGTGCTACGGCGAGGCCTTGGCGGGGATCCGTGCCGACCTCGGACAGCAGCCCATCTGGCTGTCCGTCGACGAGACGACCGATTCGGCAGGTCGATATGTGGCCAACATCATCGCGGGACGCTTGTCCAAGGAGGGGTACTTTCGTCCCCACCTCGTCCAGTGCATGTTTCTGGAGAAGACCAACTCCGGGGAGATCGTGCGTGCTGTCAATGACACGCTGCGCTATCTTTGGCCTGATTTCAAGCCGGAGTGCCTCAAGGTCCTCGTCAGCGACGCCGCGGCCTATATAATCAAGGCCGGCCATGCCCTGAAGGAACTCTTCCCGGACTTGCTGCATGTGACTTGCGTTGCCCACGCGCTCCACCGTGTCTGCGAGACAGTCCGAGAAATGTTCAAGGACGTCAACGACGTGATTGCCACGACGAAGAAGGTGTTTGTCAAAGCCCCGTCGCGTGTTGTCTTTTGGAAGGAGCAGCAGCCCAATCTTTCTCTCCCCCCGGAGCCCATTCTGACTCGGTGGGGGACGTGGATCGACGCCGCGGTGTTTTACGCCGAGCACTTGAGGCCGTCAAGGACATTGTGGACCAGCTGAACGATGACGACGCGATGGCAATCCGGAGTGCCAAGGACCTGTTCGGAAAGGCGGACATCAAGCTCAGTTTGGTCTTCTTAAATGCCTACGTGTCGTTCATCCCGAAGATCCTTAAGCAGCTGGAGGAGGCCGGCATGGAGCTGGCCAAGGCCTTCCAGCTCCTTGATCAGGCCAAGGAGGAGCTCGAAAAGATCCAAGGCTGCCGTAAGGAGATCCTGCTCACCAAGTTCAAGGCGGTGCTGCAGCGCAATCCCGACATTGGTGTGCTGAGGACAGTGGCTTTGATCCTGGATGGAGATCAGCACGGATCTGAGGTTGGTGTGCCGGCTGGAGTCAAGCTTGCTGACATACCCCTCTTGAGGTACTGCCCCCCATCGTCAGCGTCGACGTGGAAAGGTCCTTCTCCGTCTACAGAAACGTCCTCACCGACCGCCGACACCGCCTCACCAAGGAGAACATTACCAAGATAACGATTTCAAACACCTACTTTAACCGTTCCTAAAAGGGTCTTGTCAATTTCTTCTAGTCCTCTACTTATCAAACAATGCGGTTGCAATAAAGGTACCTGAACGTCATTTTTTACCTGTTTACTAGCCCAGAGTGCTTAATGTTGTGCAGGAAAAAGCTTACCATTTTTTGTTCTTTTTTTGACTGATTTCTGAAAAACTTGGTAATAATTAAAAATGAATAAAACGGGGGAAAAAAATATTTCGGGATTTTTTCACATTAAAAAAAAAAAATTCCGCTTTTCAAAACATAAAAGGCCTATTTTCTTAACATAAAAATCCGTAGTCTCATCAGTGACTGCCTGGGAGTGTTTTCGGCAAAAAAATTGAAAAGAAAAAAGTTGGTTTTTTGGGATTAAAAAATAAAAAAAATTGATACCCGATAGACATTCTTCTATCACCTAAATATTTTTTTAACACATTATCAAGGGAAGCAAGAGGCATGCATTTGGGGGAGGGAAGTGGTTAGAAGTATTTTACAGAGAAGAAGAATGGACAGGACGTCAAATTGTAGGTCCTGCTGCATCACCTGAACATACACTAGAAAAGCAGATGTAAGACACTTGTTTTTTGTTTTTTTTGTATACAAGATCGAGGCTCGCGTAAGAGCTAACATTAATCACAAAAAGACAAACTGACACGTAAAACATAAGATAAAGGGAGCGGGAGACAAGATGGGGACAGAGAGGGAAGCACACAAGCACAACAGTAGAGAACAGGGACGTCGGGAGATCTCTGGGAGGGAGAGGGCTTGGGGGGAGGAGGCATGGGAAAGGGGAAATATATGGGATATATGATTATAGTAATGGACACTGAGGTGTGACAATGATTTAATGATCAGAAACAAGTTCATGCGATTTATCAAATCAGGAGAGGGAAACTTTCAAACAAAGCAGGAAAGTTCACATCTTCAACACAGCCCGAACCAAAACCAGGATCGGTGACATCAGAATCAACAGTTTGAACACTTAACAAGGTAATCAAGGCTGATGGAAAATTGTTCATTAGTCCATAACAACAATGATGACAACCACAGCAGCTAGATTGCCAGGGCTGTCTTGATATCCAATGGCAGCGTTAACAAGTATCACATGATCTTATGCCAAACACCACATGGTCTATAAATTGCTGTTGTTGGTAAAAAGTGTGTACTACAGGAAGCTGTACCTGTCTGCTTAGGGAAGCAGTGAGGCTGAGCAGCTGTCGAGTAATGTGGGTCTTTAGCAGCTGTGTCACACGAGTCACACAGAGTTCCACACGATGCATGTACACCGGGAAGTCATGGAACTCAGGCTGGAAACAAAATGGGTAAGAACAAAACATAAGGTGAGACCAAAACAGGTAATGCAATCAAGCACGTCACAAACGTAATAATAGCCCCCGGGGGGCTGACCGCTATTTCCCCACAGTTTCCGAGAAGATTTTGCAATAAATTACCTTAATTTGAGGTGAACTCCCCTTTTCAGCTTCTTATAGGGGCGGATCCGGATGGGGAGCGCAACCCCATGAGACCTTAATGTTCTGATGTATCGTACCAAATTTGGTCCATATCGGTCATGTAGTTTGCGAGCAAAATATGTTTTGATGAATATGTGGGGATTAAGGGAGGGAGCCCGTGGCCCCCTTTCCAGGGGAGATGCGGCCATGGGGAGCACAACTTAAGATTGGGACACGATCACAATGCCGCATGGCCAGTTTGGAGTGGATCCGGTTGTTGGTTTCTGAGAAAAAGATTTTTGAATGAAATACCAATATTTGGGGCAACACCCCCATTGCACTCCCTTTAAATGGGCAGATCCAGATGAGGTACACAACCTCATGGGACCTTACTGTCCTGATGCACTGTACCAAATTGTGTCCATATCGGTCAGGTAGTTTGTGAGAAGATGTTTTAGTCAAATGTTAACCAACCTAAGGACGGACGGATACCGGGACCCACTCAATGAGGCTATTTCAGAGAAAAAAAACCAAAAATACTCTTCTTTATTTGAGCTGCATTTGTCAAATTAAACAAGAGGACTTGTTTATAAAGCGTACGTGTGCAGTGATATAGGAGATGCAGTCGTCCAACTTGGCAAGCATGGGGATGAAGCCTTCATTGTTGACAGATAGGGTTGGAGAGTTAAATCTCTGCAGCACACACAGTCCACAAAACATAGGGTGAAAGATTGCACTCACACATACAAAACAATTGAATGCTATTTGTTTCAGCCCAATTGGGTTTCGGTTTGTGCGTCGGTTTGCATCTTCTACTCGAAAATGACTGGACGTATTTTTGTCATATTCGGCACGTGTATGCAATAATATCGGGGCATAGTGAATATCAAATGTCTTTGGGATTGGGGCCAATTTAGAATTGTGGCCAAATTAAAAATTACATTAAAAAAATAAAAAAAAACACCTTTAGAGGCCATTTTTCCCCGCAAGCGGGGGTTGGCCTTTTTCGGGGACCGTGGTTGTTGTTGTTTTTTTGGTCCCCTTTTTGAAGCAATGTTTTACGGCCGGATGCCCTTCCTGCCGCCAACCCTTTTTGTCGCCTTTTTACGACAAACAGGGAATTACCAGTGAACTGGTACTCAATTTGCCGACCTCGGAAGGATGACAGGCTGAGTCAACCCCCCTGGCATTAATTCAGCGATCGACCGGGATTCAAAACCAGGATCCTAGGATCCTAAGCTGGCACCCTAGCCGCTAGCCCAACACCAGGGATTAAAATTTAAAATTAAAATTTATAATTAAATTAAAATTAAAATTTATAATTAAAATTTAAAATTACATTTGGAGTGATAAAGGCTCAGTGTAGAGTGCATGCACAAGCGCACGCATGCACGCACGCTAAACTTGGGGGAAGTCCCATCACTTCCGATGGAGTCTGGATATGAATGACGTCACAACAATGGCGGCGCCTTTCTCACTGCACTCAGCGGGGCATTTCCGATGGAGAATGTTCCTCCTACTCATGAATGCCAAACGATTTTCCATGCTCTTAACTTTTTTAATGCTGAATGTCAAGCAAGGAAGCAGCACGTACCATATTCCCAGTGTTTGTATGACTCGGCCTAGGCTGGAACCACGGGCCTCCCAGACTCAGAGTGGACACTCCAAGCATTAAACCACCAGTCTGGTAATGGATGTATAGTTGATTTCAATCGTGTAGCAGCAAATTACAACCACTGCCCCACTTTAATTAGCTGTTGCGTGCTACTATTTGAACGTCGTACCGACGTGTGCATGTCCATTCATTAGTCAGATGGCCTATTTATGCCAAACTACCCAATTATCATGCCTTACTCATTTTCTTAAGACAATAAAGCTGATTGTCCTGCCTTAAGTCATTTTCTGAAAACAATTAAGCTGATTGCCCTGCCTTAATAAGTCAATTTCTGAAAATAATTAATCTGATTGTCCTGCCTTAATGTCATTTTCTGAAAACAATTAAGCTGATTGTCCTGCCTTAATAAGTCATTTTCTGAAAACAATTAAGCTGATTGTCCTGCCTCAATAAGTCATTTTCTGAAAACAATTAAGCTGATTGTCCTGCCTTAATAAGTCATTTTCTGAAACCAATTAAGCTGATTGTCCTGCCTCAATAAGTCATTTTCTGAAAACAATTAATCTGATTGTCCTGCCTCAATAAGTCATTTTCTGAAACCAATTAAGCTGATTGTCCTGCCTTGTCATTTTCTGAAACCAATTAAGCTGATTGTCCTGCCTTAATAAGTCATTTCCTGAAACCAATTAAGCTGATTGTCCTGCCTTAATAAGTCATTTTCTGAAAACAATTAAGCTGATTGTCCTGCCTCAATAAGTCATTTTCTGAAAACAATTAAGCCGATTGTCCTGCCTTAATAAGTCATTTTCTGAAAACAATTAAGCTGCTTGTCCTGCCTCAATAAGTCATTTTCTGAAAACAATTAAGCTGATTGCCCTGCCTCAATAAGTCATTTTCTGAAAACAATTAAGCCGATTGTCCTGCCTTAATAAGTCATTTTCTGAAAACAATTAAGCTGCTTGTCCTGCCTCAATAAGTCATTTTCTGAAACCAATTAAGCTGATTGTCCTGCCTCAATAAGTCATTTTCTGAAACCAATTAAGCTGATTGTCCTGCCTTAAGCCATTTTCTGAAAACAATTAAGCTGATTGTCCTGCCTTAATAAGTAATTTTCTGAAAACAATTAAGCTGATTATCCTGCCTTAATAAGTCATTTTCTGAAAACAATTAATCTGATTGTCCTGCCTCAAGTCATTTTCTGAAACCAATTAAGCTGATTGTCCTGCCTTAATAAGTCATTTTCTGAAAACAATTAATCTGATTGTCCTGCCTCAAGTCATTTTCTGAAAACAATTAAGCTGATTGTCCTGCCTTAATAAGTCATTTTCTGAAAACAATTAAGCTGATTATCCTGCCTTGTCATTTTCTGAAAACAATTAAGCTGATTGTCCTGCCTTAATAAGTCATTTTCTGAAAACAATTAAGCTGATTATCCTGCCTTGTCATTTTCTGAAAACAATTAAGCTTCTGAATATCTGAAACAATCTGAATATCCCTGGTGTTGGGCTAGTGGCTAGGGTGCCGGCTTAGGATCCTAGGATCCTGGGTTCGAATCCCGGTCGATTGCTGAATTAGCGCCAGGGGGGTTGACTCAGCCTGTCATCCTTCCGAGGTCGGCTAATTGAGTACCAGTTCACTGGTAATTCCCTGTTTGTCGTTAAAGGCGGCAAAAAGGGTTGGCGTCAGGAAGGGCATCCGGCCATAAAACATTGCTTCAAAAGGGGGACCGAAAAACAACAACAACCACGGTTCCCGAAAAAGGCCAACCCCCGCTTTGCGGGGAAAAATGGCCTCTAAAGGTGGTTATTTTTTTATTTTTTAATTAAGCTGATTGTCCACCTCAAGGAGCAGAGCCAAAATAATACTGCTCTTGCACCTTCATGCTGTGTGGTGATCATGACAACCAAGTTTGATGCATTTCTATACAACCATTTAGCAGATAGGGTGACGGACGGACACAGACGGAGCAGATTACTATATTCTTTCATTTTTTTCAAAAAGCATGAGGATAATAGTCAAAACGTGGGAAAAATTACACTTCAATTATTGTACATGCAATTACCGTAGTTTACCCAAAGTCTGACATGAGGAAATGAACAAAACACATACATGGACAAAAGTAGGATTAAGTAGGATGAAGAAAGTGACAGAGAAAGATAGAGGAATTAATCAATTAAAACAAAAACAACCAAGTGAGACCATTTTTGAACAGAGGTGCAGCAACTATCAATTTCCTACTCACCGTGCTTATCATCTCCAGCTCATTGAAATAGGACAGTTTCTGTTGAATGCCATCTGCAAGGAGCATGAGTCGCGTCTGAAGAACAAGGAAATATTCAGGATAGAAGAGACGATAAAGGCAAATGTGTACTCAAACACTGGTTAGAAAGAGGATTAAATCAAGTGTGCACTCAAATTAAAATTGTTGCTCTGTAATGTAAAAACTCAGACAGTTCCCCCAAAATATGTGCAGGTGGTTGTGCTTCCATCACCTGCTGCTGCAGAAGTTCCTCGCACGCGCGCTGCAAAGCACCAGTCTTGCTCGAAACAAACAGGAAATTCTTCTCCAGCATAGTAAGTTCCGAAAGTGCTGCATCAACTGCTTCCAGCAAATGTTCACACTCGTCCTGTAAGGCCTGAAGACCATCCCTCACCAGCCTGAAAAACCAGATGAGCAATGTCATATTCCACCAAAATCAACAGAACTAATAATAATCTAAGTACAGTCAGACCCCGACATTCGCGGGTGATACGTTCCTGAAAAATGCCGCGAATTCCGAATCCGTGAATATTGGGGCAATGTTTCAATGGGAAAAAGGGGGATCAGTTCCCGGCGGTTCGTGATTTATAAGGAAAGTTTATTTTAAATGTATGAACATGAATGCAGATGACTACAGTTTCATTAAAAATGCTTACAATAAAAACAAAAACACTGTAAACCTTTCCAAATGATTAGCTCACTTTTTTCCACGAGTGTCATGTTACTTTATCGAAAACGAACCGTTTGCTCTGCTTTAAGGTGGGTTTTCACGGGACACGCGAACGGTTCGCGAAGGATGCGAATGTTGAAAAAATGGCAAAGTCCAACATTCGTATTTTAGGCTCCAAAAGTTCGCCAAACATGCACGGGGGTTCGGAAGTGTCGTCAATTGTTCGCAGAAGTCGTTTTTTGTTCGGCGGGAATTTCAAAAATGTTTGAAATACCCGCCGAACAAAAAATCGACTCCTGCGAACAATATTGTGGAGTGGAGTAATGGTTAAAGCGTCCGATCCACGACTGCGAGGTCTGTGGTTCAAACCCCGACCGAGTCATACCAAAGGTCTTGTTACGTTTGTGGGGGTAAACGAAGTAATACCTTGAGGAAGTTAGAAATGTGTAGATTGTGAGAAAGGAGGATTTGCCCAATTTGTGTTGGCGCAAAAACATGGGGGAAAACTGCGCCCTATAGCGTATCACAGCACTCGATTGGATCCAGTAGCACGAGGGTTTCCACAGTGCTTGCGAGCAGTGGCAGCAGCATCGTATGCAGTAGAAGCCACAGCTACAATAGTCCTGGGGTGCCCCTTAATTCTCCTTGTTGAGCATGCGGTGGCGACGGTTTTGCTGAAGGCAGGAACACAGCACCTTTCAGCATCAAAGGCTACAACGTATGAACTAGGGTTGTTGGCGCCATCAAACCTCACCATTCAGCATTGCCCAACGCTGAACCCAGCATCTATGTTGCCAACAGAAGCAGATGGTGAGCCCCATGACTGTGCGGAGGTATCGGCACATGCACTAGTGCCTTACGTTGATTTGAAGGACATTCCCATCCCAGATGCAGATCTGGTACTGTATGTTGACGGATCATCATCAAGAGCTTTGGATGGTTCACTACTGACAGGATATGCAGTATGCACAGATGCTGACATGGGAGAGTGGGAAATTACCAAATACTTACTCGGCTCAACAGGCAGAACTTTATGCATTAACTAGAGCCTGTCATTTAGCAGAAAGCCAGAGAGTAACCATTTATACAGACTCCAGGTATGCGCATGGGGTTGTTCATGATTATGGTGCTCTCTGGAAACAGAGGATTTTTGACATCTTCAGGAAGCCAAATAAAAAATGGGAGGTTGATTGCTAGCCTCTTGGAAGCAATCCTTCTACCATCGGCCATTGCAGTGGTCAAATGTGAGGCCCATACACGAGGAAGAGATGAGGTCTCGCAGGGAAATGCAAGGGCGGATGAAGCAGCGAAACTTGCGGCACATTTTGAACAAGACCCAGTGATTATACAGGGACCTGTAAGGGTTCCTGAAAATACCCCGATGCTGCAAGACGTCAGTGCTATGCAAGAAGTGGTGGGAGACCGGGAAAAAGAGGTGTGGGTACAGACTGGATGCACATTTGACAAGGAATCTAAATTATGGACTACTCCTGATGGACATGTTGTCGCTCCTCGCCAGTTGTTGCCATGGATTGCTCGTCTGGCTCATGGAGTGAGTCATACAGGCAAAGGAGGAATGTGTGCATCAGTGTTAAAACAATGGTATGCACCTGGGTTTACACTTGTGGCAGAGCAATGTTGTGCTACATGTCAGGTGTGTCAGGTGTATAATCCAGGCAAAGGTGAAAAGACTACACCAGGAGCTCACCCCGCACCGTCAAGTCCGTTTGTACATTTACAGATGGATTTTATCCAAATGGAAAAGTGTACTGGATTTCAGTTTGTCTTAGTGATTGCAGACATGTTTACAAAATGGGTAGAAGCTTACCCTTGTCGACATGCAGATGCCAAAACAGTTGTGAAGATTCTGTTGAAGGACTTTATATGCCACTTTGGAGTTCCTTGCAGGATCTCTTCTGATCGGGGTACGCATTTCACAGCAGATGTGGTTAAGGAATTGGATAAGGCAATGCAGATAAACCTTCATCTTCACTGTCCTTATCACCCCCAATCAGCGGGAGCAGTGGAACGACATAACGGAGTAATAAAGAACAAGCTGGCCAAAATCTGTGTGGAAACCAACTTGAGATGGCCGGATGCCATTCCACTTGCACTCCTTGCAATGAGGGCTACTCCCAATAGGCGAACGGGATTATCCCCGCATGAAATCTTGATGGGGAGACCAATGCGGGTACCTCATTCACCTCCCCTGACGATCAAGATGGATATTCACCAGATGGATGATTTGATGTACTTTTTCTGTATTGAATTGACCAAAGTCGTGAAGATGTTTCATTCCCAGGTGAAGGAAGCTTTACCAGAACCTGCAGAGAATGAGTGTCATTCTTTTCAACCTGGAGACTATGTGTACATCAAAATTTTCAAACGAAAAACTGCGTTGACACCACGATGGTCAGGACCACACCAGGTGCTGCTGACAACGCATACTGCAGTGAAATGCCAAGGCAGACCAAGCTGGATTCATGCCTCTCATTGCAAGCGAGCACATGGGGCAAGGAAGGACAGTCCCACAGAAAATGAGGCTGCACCTAGCAGCCCAGCAGAACATCCAGTGGCAGATAAATGAAAGTCATGATTTTCATTCACCTAAATTACATTTATCGCCCCCTGCACTGATAAACATTACATTTTCAACATTTAATATTCCTACTTGAATTATGGAAGATAGTGACATTTATTTGCCTACATGACATACCATTATCTACTGATATTAGCGCAGCATGAGGGATAATGTATCACAACTACACTCATGATCAGGGGATTTAGTTGGACCCCGGGATATAGGGAAATCAGGAAAAGGCAAATAATGAGATTTATGTTAAATAGTAAGGGATTTTATTAGGGATTTTTCTTTCATTAACCTGTTAGGAAGTTTGTTAGTTACGATGTTGAATTTTATTGACATGTAATTATGTTATAGGTACGGACATATACAAGGGGTAGCTCACATGTTTTACAGATGGATACAGGTGGGACAAAGGGAAACACCTTATCAAGACAAGCCGACCAATCAAGGGAAACCAGAGACTTCTACTTTGGATACTCCTTGAAAATGGTGATATTTATCCTAGGAATGGGTTCTCTAGTAGTGGGGACTCTGTGGTGCATGGATTATTTTGGGGTAATGAGAGAACAAAACGCAACACCAGTGAACAACATACAGATATATGATCATGCGGAACGACAAAAACAGAAGAGAAGTTTGATGGAAGATAAGGACACACCTTTAGAACCCGATGGATTACACGGGATTAATACTTTTTTACATTTAGCCCACACAAGGGCTGATATAGCAAATGAAAGTAATTGTTGGATATGTACACAAATGCCGCATTCTAGTGAGATCGGAGTACCATTGGAGGCAGTTCCTTTTGGTTGGGCAGAGTTATGTAGCCGTTTCCCAGACACCCTGATAGCAGCAGATTTTGAAGGCTCAATGTCAGGGAGAATAGGATGGCAAAGAGGAGGATATAATTGTTACCAATTTGAGGACAGTTATAGACCTGCATATGATAAGAACAAAATGCCCTCTTACATGACTATTCAACAACAAACGAAAGGATTAATGTGTATCACCAGACGCCAAACGCCTAGGCATAACAAGTTTATGGGAACCTCCAAATGCCGCGGTTATGGTCGCGAAGAAGGCTGGATGAGAATGCCTGTCCCACTAGGACCAAATGGCACGAAGGGTTTAACTTTGTATTGGGAAGGCACTTGGGGAATGGACAGCACATGGACATATAATAATACATATTTTATATGTGGACACAAGGCATATCCGTATCTTCCGTCGGGATGGTTCAGAACATGTTTTCTGGGGTTTGTGCTTCCACACATGCGCTTGTTAACAAAGTCACCAACGCATATCCTGCATTCTAGGCAGAAAAGAACTATTAGCATGGGGGAATGGATTGGAATGGTAATATTTCCATTTTATGGAACCTGGAAGGCAGGGCGAGAACTTAGGCACATGGCATTGGCTATGGAGAAGTTGGCAAATAAAACAGCTAGTGGATTGGAAAAACTTACGAGAGAGCTGGCAGCAACTAGAACGATGGCATTACAAAATCGTATGGCATTAGATAATGCTGTTAGCAGAAAAAGGAGGTACATGTGCAGTCATTGGTACAGATTGTTGTACGCACATGCCTGATAATTCAGAAGAAATTTATAACATAGCCGATATAATCAGACAAGAGGGAGCAAGATACCACGATTATATAAAAGGGGGTGCCTTTGCATGGTTGGGAAACACATTTGGAGGAGTAGCAGCTAAGATACTCCAATACGTGTTTGTTGGTTTAGTAGTTATATTGACAATTGTTTTAGTGGTGGCTTGCTTGAAAGCCTTCATGACGGTGTGTTTGAATAAGGTAACCAACAACACTATGATAATGCATGAAGTGACAAATGAGGAAAGAAATGTGGAACCACAAGAGGAAGACTTCTATGGCGATATAAATACTGAGATTAAAAGATTAAATCAAGTGATGTTGAAAATGAATACAGTAGAGTTAAGATAATGGCATAACGACAATGTTATGAGTTGTGTCAATTACAAGATCAGTGAACTCATATCACCACGAGTGACACACTGTTAGTATAATAATAATAAAAAATAAAAAATAAAAAAAGGAAAAGTGGGGAGGAATTATGGTAATAATACATTATGCTTAATTTGTTGGTTTGGAAAAAGTTGTTGGGAATTAGATATTCCTGTTTGTGATGGTAATCAAAAAACAATTTATTTTCTTTGAGTAGTGCTAAAATACCTGCATGAGTTAATTTTTGAACTATATTAACCTGAAAGCAATTGTGGATGCTATTCTTAGTTTAGTAGTGAAATACATACCTGATTGAATATTATTTGTGTGACGCATATAAATGAATATAGCTTTTTGAATGTTTTAAGGAAAAACAACAAATTGTTGAATTTGTTGTTGAACTGTCGGAAGATATACATGATTATGCTGATTTCATGGTAAGATGTACCCTATCTGATTCAGTGTGTGTGGAAAGCAGATTCAGATGTGACTGAGCATAAGGATAAGACGAGATCACATTTTGAAGGGAGTGCTAATGGAAGTGGGAAGAAGTTCGAGAAAGAAAATTTGTGGCTAGAAAATGAAGTTAATCTTGGCATACACCCTCTTCCTCAAAGAATGATGAAGACATTCTCCTGTGTAACTTGGAGATGGATGCTTACCTTCACCAAGGAAATTGATGTGACCATTTGCCTGGATCACACTGCAACATATGAAAGAAAGGCGATCACTTACTCTTGTTCGAAGGCTTCGAACATTCATCACATCAGAAGTTGCAGGACAACGACATTTTACCTGCAACCTCTGCGAAATGCGGGGACATATGTTATTACTTCGACAACTTCCGGGGAGCCGGCATGGAGCTGCAAACAAATGGCTGTGCCTTTTCACGACAGCTGTGCACGATTCTGCTGGTTGCTCCTGGTATGGACCATGGATGACCTGAACAACATGGTCCCAACATCATTGTGGATGCATCCGGCATCCCTGTTCCACATCTTGCTGGCCAATCAACATCACACCAATACTTGCTGCCCACTCATAATGAGGGAGGAGGCAAGTCGACTACAACTGGGCGAAGGCCTTGTTCAGGAATCATTATATGGTTCACAGCAAGAGTGGCAAGAATGCTACATGGAGAGCAGGGTCAGTCTATGACTCCGCACTGTTACCACAACAGCGAAATCCTACACGAAGTAGTGCAGGTGTTATGAAGACAGAAGAAAATGTTTCATACCTGAATTCAAACACAAGTGATCAGCCCTTCCTTTCAAACAAAGAATCAACATTTGTTTGGAGGCAAACGTTTTTTGCCAGATGTTGCAGATGCTTTATAAAACTTGAAAATGGTGAAGTGAAATTGTTGTATCTTGGTGATGGTGAAGTGTTGTTTTGCAAAGATATTTGTGATGTAAATGAAATAGATTGAATTAACAATATGGAAGGAGTCAATGACCAACTAAATGTTTGGTGATCAGATTCTTGTAGGATGACAGTGTATGCCTAAGGAAATTGGATTACCAAAGTTTTGGTTTGAGTACTTGTATTGATGTTTACTTGTAGTGATTGATTGTTTACTTATATTGATGTTTAGATTAATGGTTAATATAAACAAAAAACAAAAAGATGAGGGAATTGTGGAAGTAGAGATCTTGACATCATATTGGTTGGAATTGAAAACGGAGCAGATAGCGAGATGATTCGTAAATGAATGTCAGGAATTTGCACGAAGATAAGCATGGACCTGGTAATCTCTTGTTCGCCTTGTCACGACCCCGGGCTAGAGCACATTCCTAAGCCTTCACTATTGTGAACCAAATCAAAGTTCAGAGGAACTCCCAGCAGGAAGGGATGGTTGTCAACGCCTGGGGGAGCGAACAGGCGCCGATGAGGCGAGCGTGGAAGACCTCGGAGCATTTAGCGGAGGAAGGATTAGCGTGGCGGTGCCCATATAAACGAGAACATTTCTTTGACCTGGGAGACTTGCGACGGGAGCCCATGCCGAACGGAATGAACGAGTGAACCGGCGCTGAGCAGAAGACCGGCCGAAGGAGGAGGACCAGCGACTAGAATCATCAAATCCATTGAGTTACTGTAGTAGTCATTATTTGAAACAAGTGAATTATTAGTTAATAAAGCTTTGCTTTTGTAAAAGCTGTTTGGTCATACCGGAGCCTCCTGAGTCCTTTAACATTCCCGAACAATTGGAATGCTCCGTATGCCGCGAAGAAGCCATCTCAACGTACGGAAGTAAGCCGTCTGTCCGGGTAAGAGTGAGTGCAAGGGGTGTGGTTTTGTGCTAATTAATTCTAGGGCTTAAAGATCAATTCCCCAATGTGTAATTTGCCTCCTGTGGTCTTCCCTTGGGTTTTATTACATTCTGCCAGCTAGGAAATCGAGGGCTCAGTAAAACCACGACAGCGATGTAATGGGCTCATTCACTCACAACGCCGCCAGGTCCGACAGAAACAGCATTAGCCAATCGGCAAGGGAACAACGTCATCCGAACATTCCCGAACAGAAATTAGACTCCGCCCCCTCGGAATCATAATGAGGCCGCCACGCCCGGCCTTCGTGTTTGGTGGAGGTGCAATGTGTTGATTGAATAGCGCACGGGAATTGGAGAGTGTAACGTCAGCGTGGAACATTTGAGAGCTGAAGGAAGGAGAGGCCATCTCGCCATATTGTTCTCTCTTTATCCAGACATTCGTCAAAGGCTGTCGCGCTCTCGTCTCTTTTGTGCTGGCTTTCGACGAGGACGGCTGCGTGCATTTTGCTCTCTCATCTCTTTGTGCTGGCGGTTGTTGGAGGCAGTCGCATTTCGCTTCTTCTTGTCCTGGCGTTCGTTGGAGGCAGTCGCATTTTCTCTTTGTTCTGGCTGGGTCGCGCGTGGTGGCGCATCTTAGGCTCGTGTGCACTTGTGAAAAGAGACTGAACAAGAGAGGTTCGGGGCATTCATGAGAAGTACCTCACGTTGGGACGTCGAGGAGCGCAACTCCACGCCATTTTATGCGCTCCCCGCACGGTGGTTTGGAAGCGACGAACGTCAACAAGCCCTCAGTTGAACTGCAAAGCCGAGTGCTGGCCGATTACCAAATCATTTTATTTTATTTTATTTCTCCCTGTGTCTGTAATTGAGTCCACATGGAGGGTCCCTCACCTTAGCCTATTAATATTCGTTTTTACCTCGCCTTTCATTTTTGTCTCTTGCATTTATTTTCATTATATCCTTTATTTTTGCATTTCATTCTTGTATTGTGGATTTTGATTGTCCTGTATTTGGGTTTGTGGGTTTGGATTAACCTAGTGTCGGCCGTCCGTCCCAGGTAAGGCTACGGTCCCTACCCAGCGCGCGCCAGAAATAATCCCGCCAAGTTCGGGCATACGCATCGGAGTTAAAGCTGTTCGGTCATTCGTCCTCTTGGGGTGTTGACCCCGGGGACGCGACAATTTTAAAGTTAGTACGTGCTGCTTCCTTGCTTTCCATGCAGCATTTAAAAGGATAAAGCATGGACAAAAAATGCTGGAAAGGCAATGGCAAACCACAAAGTATCAACTTTGCCAAGAAACTGCTTCGGCAGTACCGACATTATGTGGAGAATGGTACATCAACATGAAAGAAACTATACTATACCTGTACTTGTGTTCTTCGTCTTCAGACATGCTTTCTTGTACTTTTGCCATCCATGAAAAAAACTAGCAAATGTAGAGAAAGATATGGGTTATTAATGAGAAAGACAATACAAAAAATAAATAAATAAACAAGAAGACGTCATGCAGAGCACGATACTTGCAAAATCCACCCTCTCCCCCCCCCCCCCCCCCCCCCCACAACCCCCCAAAAAAGCTGGCCATTGATCCAGCAAATTGTCCATTTGATCAACATTAAAAATTGATGATCTCGATGAAAGCTCGGGTCAATAGGGTGAAAAGTGATGATTTTTCAGATGAAAATTGATGATTTTAGAATTTTGACCTAGAGTTGACCTTTTGACCTCAAAAATAGTTGTTTTACCAATTTAGTGACAATATACAAATTCTGATAAATTTTCAAGTCAATCTGAAGAAAATTGATGATTTTGGAAGTGTGACCTTGAGTTGCCCTTTGACCTTTTGACCTCAAAAATAGATCGATTTTGCAAGTAACAAATAAAAAGCTATCAACTTAGGGTTAGAAAGCCTCATACAAATGTGTTGAGATCACAGTCACTTTACCTAAACATGGGTTCTGGTGGACACAGAAAAGAGGGGAGGGTAAGGGTAACTGTTAAACCCATTACTTACTTTAACTGTTAGCTGTTGAACCCGTTACTTAATTTTAAACATGGGTACATTGCCAATCAATAAGGCAATGAAAGGTGTTCCCACATGCGATGCATTGCTTTGCTAAACTAGAGAGTTCATAGAACACGCTACCTCCATGCAGACAAAAAAGGCTCTGGGCGGGGTTTGCAAGCGGCAAGTTTGATTGGTAGTCATGACGTAAAATGGTGTAAGATTTTGTACA
>NC_136273.1:7400954-7428454 GCF_964187855.1 Myxine glutinosa
GCTTTGGTTTCAACAGCGTGAAGCCGAGCTTGGTGTGAGGCAGGAGCACTGGCCCATAGGGGAGAACAGTATTCCACTGAGCTGCGGATGAAAGCCTTGTATGTGGTGAGGAGCTCAGGTGTGCCGAGGAAGGACTTCGCACGACAGAGGATGCCCAGTCGGCGACTGGCTTTGGAGGCCAGCTTGGAAATGTGGTTTTCCCAAGAAAGATCATGGCAGATAGTGAGACCCAAAAGCTTGAGCGACAGAACTTCTTGGAGAGGATTGTTGAGAAAGTAGATGGGAGGGTTGTCAAGTCGATCTTTTCGGAGAGACATAGTAAGAGTGTGAGATTTGTCAGGATTGAAAGACATGTTCCACTTGTTTGACCAGTCTGTGATTTTGTCCAGGTCTTCAGAGAGTGAGGAGGCTGCAGACTGCCGATCTGAGGGAAGAGGAATGGAGCGGCAGAGAGTGGAGTCATCAGCAAAGAGATAGAGAGGATTTTCCAGAGAGTCGGACAGATCATTGATAAAGACCAGAAAAAGCACAGGGCCCAGAACACTGCCTTGGGGAACTCAAGCCTGAACAGGAAGGGGAGATGAGAGAAATCCATTCAAGGCCACACGTTGTCTATGACCAGAGAGGAAGTCCGCAAGCCATGCATGGAGATTTCCATGGATACCATAGGAGGAGAGTTTGGTGAGCAGAGCTGGGTGCCAGACCGTATCGAAGGCACGTGATATGTCAAGGGAGACAGCTCTGATTTCCTGTTTGGCATTGAGGACCTCCATCCATTTTTGAGACAGCAGAAGCAGCATGTCCAGAGTAGAATGACCTGGTCTGAATCCAAATTGATGATCGGAGATCAAGCCATCGGAGAAGAGGAAGGATTTGATATGCGAAGCAATGATGGATTCCATGACTTTGCTGATAATCAGGAGCAGACTGATTGGTCTGTAGTTGCAAGGATCTGTTTTTGTACCTTTTTTGTGTAAAGCGGTAACGTTTGCTGATTTCCAGGATGCTGGCAGATGACCTTGAGCAAAAGAGAGGGTGAAAAGAACAGAGAGAGGGTGAGATAGAGCGGCAGAGCAGGATTTTAGGACCCGTGGGCTGATGCGGTCTGGTCCAGTTGCAGAATCAGAGTCGAGGTTTGACAAAAACTCCCCCACCTTGTCAGGAGAGAAGGACACAGAGTCCAGGAGTAGTTGGGTGAGTTGTTTGAAGTATATCCGACAACAAGGGCCCGTTGGTTGAAGTTTATCCAGTAACAAGGGCACATTGGTTTAAGTTCATCCGATAACAAGAGCCCATGGTTGAAGTTTATCCGATAACAAGGGCCCGTTGGTTGAAGTTTATTCGATAACAAAGGCCCGCTGGTTGAAGTTTATCCGATAACAAGGCCCCGTTGGTTTAAGATTATCCAATAACAAGGGCCCGTTGGTTGAAGTTTATCCGATAACAAGTGCACATTGTTTGAAGTTCATCCGACAACAAGAGCCCATGGTTGAAGTTTATCCGATAACAAGGGCCCGTTGGTTGAAGTTCATCTGATAACAAGAGCCCATGGTTGTAGTTTATCCGATAAGGGCCCGTTGGTTGAAGTTTATTCGATAACAAAGGCCCGCTGATTGAAGTTTATCTGATAACAAGGCCCCATTGGTTTAAGATTATCCAATAACAAGGGCCTGTTGGTTGAAATGTATCCGATAACAAGGGCACATTGGTTGAAGTTCATCTGATAAGAGCCCATGGTTGAAGTTTATCCGATAACAAGGGCCCGTTGGTTGAAGTTTATTCGATAACAAAGGCCCGCTGGTTGAAGTTTATCCGATAACAAGGCCCCGTTGGTTTAAGATTATCCAATAACAAGGGCCCTGTTGGAGAACGTAATATCTCTACTCTATTAAGATAACTGAGAGACAGAGACTATCACTTTCTTGTGAATGATTCAATCAAACTTGCTGGAACAAACTCACTTTGTAGAACAAAAGACTTCATTGAATATACAGCATGCAAGACATCGGAATGAGTTTCTTGCTGCTCTTCAAAGTTGCAGCTCTCTTAGAGTATCCATAGCTCACAGAAGTGGGTGCAAGGTCAGAAAGTAATTAAAAGGTAATTGAAGTTGCCGCCAGGCCGGCGCCAAAAGGCATATGTTTGTATAGCCAGACTGGGAGTCATTCTTATCTTCAGGTCTCAGCGAGGAGAAGAGGTGGGGGCATGGAACTTATCTCTGTAGAAAGATTTCTGTTGATTCCAGCAATTCCAGAGTGCTGACCGTCCATTTTTCCACAGCTTCTCCCAGAGTGAGCTGCATCTCCATTTGTCATCCATCATCAGCTCTTTCTAGCTTTTAACATTTCTAGCATGTTCCAATGTAGCTTAATTTATCATTTTCACAGATTATGTAACATTGTTATGGCTCTAGATAATTCTACAAACAATATTCATGTTTCTGTGATCTCCTGCGGTGTCAAAAACTCCAAACACAAATTTGGCTGCGAGTTACTCACTCGCAGGGACATGATTAATCTTTCAATCATAAGGAAGTCCTGAAGGACTTCCACAGCCCATTGGTTGAAGTTTATCCGATAACAAGGGCCCGTTGGTTGAAGCTTATCCGATAACAAGGGCCCGTTGGATGAAGCTTATCCGATAACAAGGGCCCGTTGGTTGAAGCATATCCGATAAGGGCCCGCTTCACAGATAACAAGGGCCCGCTTGTCAGATAACAAGGGCCCGCTTGTCAGATAACAAGGGCCCGCTTGTCAGATAACAAGGGCCCGCTTGTCAGATAACAAGGGCCCGCTTGTCAGATAACAAGGGCCCGCTTGTCAGATAACAAGGGCCCGCTTGTCAGATAACAAGGGCCCGTTTATCACATAACAAGGGCCCGTTTATCACATAACAAGGGCCCGTTTATCACATAACAAGGGCCCGTTTATCACATAACAAGGGCCCGTTTATCACATAACAAGGGCCCGTTTATCACATAACAAGGGCCCGTTTATCACATAACAAGGGCCCGTTTATCAGATAACAAGGGCCCGTTTATCAGATAACAAGGGCCCGCTTATCAGATAACAAGGGCCCGCTTATCAGATAACAAGGGCCCGTTTATCAGATAAGGGCCCGTTTATCAGATAACAAGGGCCCGTTTATCAGATAACAAGGGCCCGTTTATCAGATAACAAGGGCCCGTTTATCAGATAACAAGGGCCCGTTTATCAGATAACAAGGGCCCGTTTATCAGATAACAAGGGCCCGTTTATCAGATAACAAGGGCCCGTTTATCAGATAACAAGGGCCCGTTTATCAGATAACAAGGGCCCGTTTATCAGATAACAAGGGCCCGTTATCAGATAACAAGGGCCCGTTTATCAGATAACAAGGGCCCGTTTATCAGATAACAAGGGCCCGTTTATCAGATAACAAGGGCCCGTTTATCAGATAACAAGGGCCCTTTTAACAGATAACAGAGCACAGACAGAGCTGGGGGAGCTAGGCCGGAGAGGAGTCGGTAGAAGACAGAAAGACCACCAACCTGCCTGCGGTGAGCGAGTGAAAGGCTCTTGGAGTTAACTTCACCGCGGGATATACCAATGACCCTGAAAGTTTTGGTTTCAACAGCGTGAAGCCGAGCTTGGTGTGAGGCAGGAGCACCAGCCCAGAGGGGAGAGCAGTATTTCATTGAGCTGCGGATAAAAGCCTTGTAAGTGGTGAGGAGTTCAGGTGTGTCAAGGAAGGACTTTGCACGACGGAGGATGCCCAGTCGGCGACTGGCTTTGGAGGCCAGCTTGGAAATGTGGTTTTCCCAGGAAAGATCATGGCAGATATGAGACCCAAAAGCTTGAATGACAGAACTTCTTGGAGAGGATTGTTGAGAAAGTAGATGGGAGGGTTGTCCAGTCGGTTTTTTCGGGGAGACAGTGAGAGTGCGAGATTTGTCAGGATTGAAAGACATGTTCCACTTGTTTGACCAGTCTGATTTTGTCCAGGTCTGCAGAGAGTAAGGAGGCTGCAGACTGCCAATCTGAGGGATGAGGTATGGAGTGGCAGAGAGTGGAGTCATCAGCAAAGAGATAGAGAGGATTTTCCAGAAAGTCAGAGAGATCATTTATGAAGACCAGAAAGAGGACAGGGCCCAGAACACTGCCTTGGGGAACTCCAGCCTGAACAAGAAGGGGAGATAATGATGATGTTGTTCCTGAACAGGAAGGGGAGATAATGAGATAGTTGAAGTTGATCCGATAACAAGGGCCCGTTTATCCTATAACAAGGGCCTATTGGTTGAAGTTTAGTTCAGTTGAAGAGGGGGATTGTACATTCGTTATTATTGCCATGTGATAATACTGTTGTTGTTGTTAATATTATTAGTATTAATTAATACATGCTTTGTTGCAATGTTATCATTGTTTTTGTCAATTATTTTGTAATTAGAATGTCATGGAAGGATCTATTAAACAGCTCTATACACCAACTCCACAAAAAACATCACACACGCACACCTCGGAGAAGAGAGTCACCAAATATGTCATAAACAAATGCGCAAAACAATTACCAAAGAGGACCGACATAGAACGAAGCTAAGCCTAAAAACATACAGCTCCCCAAAAAACTAGCAAATCCATAAACCTACCAGTACTGGAATAATAAACTAGCCACTATCGGAAATCAATAAAATGGATATCAAAAGAAGGAAACCAGTCACCATCCACAAATGTTTTACAAAAATCAAGACATCCCGATAATGTACCTGCCGAGGAAAGGAGGAGGTAGCGGCCTGATGGAGCTCAACCAAGTGCACAGAATGACACACAACTGTGGGATTGGCTGAAGAGGTGAAAGGTCAGCAGACCAAGGAATCCAATTTGTAAGCAAACACAGACAGCAAGCCAGAAAATGTATCCCTAACCCACCTGGCAAAAAATTTCCGACAGGTGTGAATGGAAGAGGTCACACAAGAAATTGAAACAACCAATACAGCCCCAAGAATTGCAAAAAAGACAAAAGAAAAATATAAAACGAAATATTGTTACGGTCGCTGTGTTCGGGTCTACTACGAGGTGGTTAGCCACCGTTCCCTCCAGAACGTACCGGAACTATGGCTGCCATGCACGAATAACTTCGTACTTCGGCAGGTTGAAAACCAGCAAATACGAACGCCAATTGTTCCGTCGTGCGATAGCAGGGTCCAATCGTCTTACACCGCTTATCTGTACCACGTGGCGGTTTCAAGTATTTACAGTGAAACTTAGGAAAGAAAAAAGGACAAGAGGCAGAAACTTAGCTTATCCTACACCTTATTACGATTACAACAAATAAACACAACAAGGGCGCCCCATCACACATTCACGGGGGAGGAGGAGGGGAAAACGAACGTTGGAATCCTGTTCGCAAAATGGCCACGATGTTTCCAGATGTTTCTCCTTGTGACGACCTTAGGCTCGATGTTGACACCGAGCACCCCGAGCGGGTAAAGGCGATCCCCAGCATGAACACAAGCAGGTAATGGTGATTCCCAGCATGAACATGAGCAGGGAGTCCCAGCACGAACACGGGCAGGCAAGCAGGCAAGTGTAGAAAGAGTCTAATTAATGCACACGTGCAGTGTCCAATGAACACGTGCAAAACTAACAAAGTCCAAGGTCTTTCTGCCGTGTACACGTGCACCGAGAGGGAGTCCAGCAGCCAACAAAGAGCAGGTACGTTCAGAGGCCTGAGAAATGGTCCGGCCAAGATAGAGAATCAAGTCGTGGCCTCATGCAGAAAGTATCCGCCATGCACACATGCAGCGAGAGGGAGCAGAGAGAGAGACCAGATGGCAGAGAGCAGGCATGTTAAAAGACCTGAGAGAGGGTCCGGCCAAGAGAGAGAGGCACGTGTACAAGACCTTTTTGTCAGGCCCTGGCAAGGGTGGGGCCAGGCTGGCGATTGGTGGAGTTTGCAACCCTGCCCCCACAAGCCTTCTCAAAGGGACTTTTACCTGGTGCTTGGATGGTGTGCCTTTGAGCCTGTGTGCATTGCCTGGCCAATTATCCCCTTAAGAGTGGAGGGGCTCGCTTCCCATCCCCAACACATAACGACATACTAGATAATGTTATGCTTTGAAGTAACTATTATAAGGGACCTGTATGGGGGTTTCCCAAATCCACAACAACGTCATTATCAACAGATATACACTGACAACTGGGAAAATGCTACGAAGAGGTCGTCTTAACTGGAATGGAAAACAAATAATTATAAATGTTAATGTGTAAGACCAAGGGTGGGGCCGGCTTCAAGAAGGCCGGCAACATCAATGGCTTCAAAAAAATGGTGGGACAAAGTCAATCGGACAGGTATAGGTTCTGCAAGGTAGAAACAGAAAGCACGAGTCACCGCCTATCAGGATGGAAAAAAACTCATGTCAGAACAGCTGTACACACAAAGGCACAACAAGGTATGTTGAGTAATCCACTGGCACATTTGGAAAATTCTCAATATCCCAGTTCCACAGAACTCATGGAATTATGAACCAAAAGCAATCGTTGAAAAACAAGGACATAATTCTCACGTACGACCTGATGATCCCATCCAGCGTGAACAAAGAAAACAAAGCATTGCGACCGGACATATTACTCAGGAACAAAAAGAAAAAGACAGCATTGCTGCTTGAGATATCAGTACCCAGCGATTTTGGGCTAAATAATACATAAATCAAGAAAATGACCAAATACCAGGAGCTCAAGAATTTAATGAAAATATCCTGGAATAAATTGGGGCAACGGGAATGATAAAGAACCTCACAGAGATCATAAAACCATCCCTGGGAACGTTACCACAAAGGAACGACAGTTGGAGGCTGCACGGGGTCAGTGACGATCCTGAAAAGAGGCCTTGGAACAAAACTCTGAGATCAACACAACTTCACAACTTAGCCCATGAAGCACAATCCCACCGAAACAGGTATGGATACTTCGAGTCCTTCGAGGACTCCGTTCCACCTTGAAAAACCCAAATTATGGAGATAACAACTGCAACCAAATATACACACACACACACACACACACACACACACACACACACACACACACACACACACACACACACACACACACACAGTGACACACACACACATACAGTGACACACACACACACACATACAGTGACACACACACACACACATATAGTGACACACACACACATACAGTGACACACACACACACATAGTGACTGACACACACACACATAGTGACTGACACACACACACATAGTGACTGACACACACACACATAGTGACTGACACACACACACATAGTGACTGACACACACACACATAGTGACTGACACACACACACATAGTGACTGACACACACACACACACACACACACACACACACACACACACACACACACACACACACACACACACACACATAGTGATACCCACGACACACACATAGTGACACACACACACAATACAGTGACACACACACAATACAATACAGTGACACACACACACAATACAATACAGTGACACACACACAATACAATACAGTGACACACACACAATACAATACAGTGACACACACACAATACAATACAGTGACACACACACAATACAATACAGTGACACACACACACAATACAATACAGTGACACACACACACACAATACAATACAGTGACACACACACAATACAATACAGTGAGAGACACACACACACAATACAGTGAGAGACAGACAGAGAGACACACACACACACACACACACACACACACACACACACACACACACACACACACACACTACAATACAGTGAGAGACAGACAGACACACACACACAGTGACACACACACAGTGACACACACACACACAGTGACACACACACACAGTGACACACACACCTCGTTCATTTGTAGTACATTAAACTGTATTGTCCACTCCCACCATGCACAAAGTTTCATCACACTATTAGAAATGTCTACCATAAGTGTACAATCCCTGCATAAAGACCCCAAGATCTTCATAAAGACTCCTCGTTTTGATTATGAACGAGCCAATCACGCTTGTTGAACGTATTGCTCACCTCGTTCGGCAGCGGCCTCGTTTCTGCAACGGCTTTCAATTCCAGAATGCTGTCTGTCTGTCTGCAAGTTAGGCCTACAGGAGAACTCGCCATGACCGGAAGAATCGCCACTCACGACACGGAAAGAGGAAGAGCCGAAGCACAAGTCGGGGACTGTAAAAGCCACGACGCACTTCCGGTAAAATGTAAACATGCATCCTCTTCTTCATTATTGTCTCTTCATATTTTTAATAATATTACAGAATCATTATATAATTAAGCTCTTACACACTACTTACTAAGAAATGTTAAATTAGGTAATTAAAAATCAAAACCTCGCGACCAACGGACTTCAGGAAACAATTCGATGTGTTTTTACACCGACTAAAATGGTTCCGCGGGTGCTTCCGCTTATCATTTTGTCCACTTCATCAATATTATGAGATCATATCAGACTCGGTGATGTAATGGTTCGAGCGTCGGCTCTGAGTCTGCGGGTCGGTGGTTCGAACCCTGACTGAGTTCATATTCATGCCAAACATGGACACTGCTGCTTCCTTGCTCGACACTCGAAGAACATTTAAAAAGATAGAGCACCGACAAAAAACCATATGTTGGCTACCGTCCATAGCCTTTGACTCGCGTCATCTATCTATCTATAATTCCAGTAATCTCTGTCTGTACGTTTGTACGTTTGTACGTTTGTCTGTGACCGCTGTTTCTCGACAACCACGGGTCCGATATACTTTTAACTTGCCAGGTATATTGCTGGGGACCCGAGGATGTGCCTTTTCAAGGTTTCATATTAATCGGACAATTACTTACCGAGCTATGTCCAAAAAACGATTCAACCAATCAGAGAGCAGCGAACGATCGCGTGTGCCGAACGTGGCGGGCACACTCTGCCTCGGATGGCACATTTGAGAGCGTATTCATTTATTTCACGTTTGCAAACTATGTTGGCGTTAAACTATGTTTTACAACTAATAAAAACGAATTTGCGATTCATTCGCTTTCCTGCGCGTTTGTGCACGCGATGGCGATTTCTTTACCAAACTCCGGAAGCCGTTCGCTTTGGACCAAACCATTGCATGTAAATAGAGGGGGGGGATTGTCACCACTCGCAAGCCGTTCGCTTTGGACCAAACCATTTCATGTAAATAGAGGGGGGGGGGGGATATAATTTTAGATATAGATATAGTACGGGCATGCCCTAGTCTATCTATAATTCCAGTAATCTCTGTGTGTTTGTTTGTACGTTTGTACGTTTGTTTGTCTGTGACCGCTGTTTCTCGACAACCACGGGTCCGATATACTTGAAACTTGCCAGGTATATTGCTGGGGACCCGAGGATGTGCCTTTTCAAGGTTTCATATTAATCGGACAATTACTTACCGAGCTATGTCCAAAAAACGATTCAACCAATCAGAGAGCAGCGAGCTATCGCGTGTGCCGAACGTGGCGGACACACTCTGCCTCGGATGGCACATTTGAGAGCGTATTCATTTATTTCACGTTTGCAAACTATGTTGGCGCTATGTTGGCGTTAAACTATGTTTTAAAACTAATAAAAACCCCGGGGGGATTGTCACTGTACTCGCAAGCCGTTCGCCGTTCGCTTTGGCGTTGCGAATGGACCAAAACATTTCATGCACCAAACCATTTCATGTAAAGCGTTCGCCGTTCGCTTTGGCGTTGCGAATGGACCAAAACATTTCATGGACCAAACCATTTCATGTAAATAGAGGGGGGGATATAATTTTAGATATAGATATAGTACGGGCATGCCCTAGTACGAGTAATGACAGACGAGATCATGCCCGAGGTACAAGCATACAACGTGCTTTATTTATGGCGATCCTGTACATACACCGCCCAGCAAGTGGTGATTAAGCATCTACTGAACTACACATAGTAAATAGTAATCCATGTATATAATATGCACATACAGTAATCTACCTACATCTACATCGAGTAATCTACCTACATCTACATACAGTAATCTCCATGTATCTACATACCAAAATCTACATATATCTACATACAGGAATCTACATGTAGTAAACTACATATACCTACATACATTAATCTACTTACATCTACGTACATCTACATACAGTAATCTACTTACATCTACACACAGTAATCTACCTACATCTACATACAGTAATCCATACACATCTACATACAGTAATCTACCTACATCTACATCAAGTAATCTACCTACATCTACATACAGTAATCTACTTACATCTACACACAGTAATCTACCTACATCTACATACAGTAATCTACTTACATCTACACACAGTAATCTACCTACATCTACATACAGTAATGCATACACATCTACATACAGTAATCTACCTACATCTACATCGAGTAATCTACCTCCTTATCCCTACATAATCTACATACACCTACATACAGCACAGTATCTGAATGCTCTCTATACTGAATGCCGTCGTAGTTACCTCTGCCACCCAAGGTGGATGGAGGTTATGTTTTCACCCCTGTCTGTCTGTCTGTCTGTCTGTCTGTCTGTCTGTCCGTTTGTGAACAAGATATCTCAAAATGTTATGGACGGATTCGGACGAAATTTGGCAGAGAGGTAGTTTATGTGACAAGGACGAAATTATTAGATGTTGGTGAAGATCCGGAACCGGATCCGGCTAGTCGAATTTTTTTAAGCGATTCTTCACCATTGGGAGATATGGCTAACCAGGTGGAGGTATCATCTTTACTGAGTGCCGTTCTAATTTATTCTGTTACATCCTGGCCCGTTCAGTGCACTAACTCTTCCACGAGCCTCGACTATTTATACAAACTAAATAAAGAAACCATTCATATTCCTTATTGTCCTCGTAAAAACATGGGAATTTTCCTTCCACTGGAAATTCAAAGACAAATAAAGATCAATTTAATACAATTGAAAGAGATGTTTGAGGGGTGCATCCCGCCCTCTGCACACTCGTAAATGCGAATTGAATTTGGTACAAAACATGTGGAAAGGGACAACGAGAGGTAAGTGGAAGACAAAGGTGAATGTCTGATCGATAAAAACAAAAACAATGATGAAGTGAGTGTGATGGGTCTTGTATTATTCTGTGGATCTTCAACATGGCGACTCTTGTCGGAGTCCCGAATCTTATCCTTTAACATTTCCACAACAGAATCATTCTCAACTTTTAAATCATGAACATCAAATCTACAATAACTAGAGCGGCACTGGGTAGAGAGCATACCTCAACCAGGTGAACAGTTCATGTCTTGTAACCCACTGATGGGCCGGATCTGGATTCGGACCTGAACCAAAATCTAATCGGCTTGTTCTTGTCACCAAACCAAGTCAACCACCAAGTTTATTCATAACTCGTCCGTAACTTGTTTAAATATCATGTTATTTATCGCTTTTCGCCCAATCCCTCAATGGTGAAAAATCACTTAGAAATTAAATAATACGCATATCCGAATCCATATTCAGATCCTCACCAGAATCGAATCGATTTGTCCTTGTCAAACACTAAACCGGTCCACCAAGTTTCGTCCAAATCCGTCCACACCTTTTTGAGATATCCTGCTATGTATCGTTTTTGTCCCTATCTCCCAATGGTGAAGAATCACTTAATAAATCCTACTAGCCGGATCCGGATCCAGATCTTCACGAAAATCGAATCATTTCGTCCTTGTCACATAAACTACCTCTCTGCCTAATTTCGTCCGAATCCGTCCACAACTTTTTGAGATATCTTGTTCACAGACAGACATAGAGACAGACGTACAAACAAAGAAGAAGACGTCATTCAGAGCACGATCATTGTAATATCAAACCCCCCCACCCCCCCCACCCCCCTCCGAAAAGAAGGTTGCAATTGATCCAGTAAATAGTTTATTTCATCAAGATCAAAATTGACGATCTTGATCAAAGCTCAGATCAATAGGATGAAAAGTGACGATTTTTAGTTGAAAATTGATGATTTTAGAAGTTTGACCTAGAGTTGACCTTTTTGACCTTTTGACCGAAAAATATCTGGTTTCCTAATTCAATACGGCACTATGCAAATACTATTAAAATTTCAAGTCAATCGGATGAAAAGGTATTGTTTTTCAGATGGAAATTGAAAAGGTATTGTTTTTCAGGTGGAAATTGATGATTTTGGAAGTTTGACCTTTGACATTTTGACCTCAAAAATAGTTGGTTTTCCAATTTAGTGACCCAATATACAAATAAGGTCAGGTATGGGAGCATGCACCGGAGCAGCGCGTTGCCGCATCCACTTTCCGACGGTACTCCAGGGGCCTCCCTCTGGCCATTCCCCAGGTTGATGCCTGGCCCATCCCTATCTCCTTGAGATACCGATCAACCTACTGCAACCACGAGGCACGAGGTCAGCCCGTTGGCCTCCTCCACTCACGAGGCTCCATTGCTGAGAGTATCTGGTGAGCTGGATCCGCATGCGGAAAACGAGCCACATGTCCATACAGCCGCAGTTGATGCTCACGGACCATACAGGAAACAAATCTCATCTGAGTCTCTCTCAGCAACCGCTCGTTGGACACAAAGTCCGACCAGTGATAGCCAAGGATTCTCCGAAGAGACTTGGTTCCAAAGGAGTTAAGTCTCATTCTCTGGCACTTGGTAAGAGTCCAAGTCTCACATCCGTAGAGCAAGACTGGAAGCACCAAGGACTTAAAGACTCTGACTTTCGTCCTTCTGCATAGATACCGACAGCACCACACCCCATGATCCAGTGAATCCATGACACCCCAGGCCTGACCCAGACGTCTATCAACTTCTGGCTCACAACATGCTGAGACATGAACAACACTGCCAAGGTAAGTGAATCTCTTTGTGACCTCAACATCTTCGCCACAAACAGGCACAGACAAGACAGCAGCATCCAATATGTCATTGAAAGCCTGGATCTTGGTTTTGACCCAGGAAATCCATAAACCCAGCGGCCCCGTCTCCTCATTCAGTGCCTGGATGGCCCCCGTAAGAATATCCAGCATCTCTGCAAATATGACTGCACCGACAGAGGAAGATTCACGTCCGCCCTCTGTCAAGAGGCCACCACCCTCTGCTCTAACCGCAGTACACCTAGGGACAGGCTTAGAGGAATGCAATGCATGTATTCCTCTGTAAGCAGGACGAGAATCACATGGCCACAAGTGATGCTCTACCCTTTCACAGATTCCTCGCACATAGTCCTCCATGTCTGGCCCCAGCGAGCATACAGTTTTACGCCTCAGCTCCTGGAACAGTTCAGCTCTGCCATCAAGTCTGGCCCTGCGACTCTGGTCGATGGTATCGAGTGTCCCCTGAGAGACAAAGTTTTTCTGCGCCTGACGATGGGTTCCAAGACAGCCACTGGCAACATCAAGGATGGTGGTCTTGAAGGCACTCCACAACTACTCAGGATTCCCCGAGGCATCCAGACCCCCCAAAACCCCACTCAACCTGCTTGCAAACTCCTCAGCTACCCTCTCCTCCTTGAGCTTGCCCACATCCAGCCAAGGCTGGGATGATAGCATTTTCTTGGATTTGAGCTGCAACTTCAGAGTTGCTACAACAAGCCTGTGGTCAGTGTTGAGGAACTGAGCACTCCGGTAGACCCTGCAGTTCTGCAGCATCCACCATCGACCATCAATGAGCACATGGTCAATCTCCTACGCCACACCACCAGCATTTGAATAACAAGTCCAGCGATGAGGCTGTGGGCGCTGAAACCATGAGCCAGTCACCCTAAGTCCATGAGTTCTTGCAAAGCCAAGGAACTTTGTGCTATTCTGGTTCACAGTCCTGAATCCATAGGGACCAACACATGCCTCATAACCATCCCTATTAGTGCCAGTCGATGCATTGAAATCCCCCAAGACTAGAAGAGTATCTCTCCTGGGGCACTGATCAACCACAGACCCGAGCGTGGCATAGAATGCCTCCTTCACAGTGAGATCGTTTTCTTCAGTCGGAGCATGTGCAGGCAACAGGGAAATGACACTCAAGGAGTTACGAATGCTCAGTCTCATAATACGCTCGTTGCCCGGTGTTACGTCGACTTTGATGGGAGTCTGCTTATTGTACACAGCAATAGCAACTCCTTGGGCATGGTAACCGTCAAAGCGACCAGACCAGTAGTAGGTGTAACCACCCACCATGATCTCACCACTATCGGCCTCTGAACCTTGGAGAGTGTTGCAACACTGATGTTCAAACGCTGGAGCTCAGATGATAGCAGAGTCAGGTGATCATCCTCTCTTAGAGTGAGAACGTTCCAGGCACCCACCCGAAGGGACCGCCTCAGGTTAACCTAAGGAGACCGTCGTCTGGTGGATGACACCTCAGCAGCACCCCGACACACACCTCCACAACCCAACCCAGGAAAGTTACCCCGTGCTTTTCCTCCTATTATCAAAGAGTGGGGGTCCTGAAGGCTTTGCCCCAATCTCGTCATCTGGTAAGCTGCCCTGCGAAGGGCAGCTGCACAGGGTTTTTTTTTTTGGAGTTGTGTTCTTTGTGCATGTTGCGGAATGACATATTTTATGGTGGCCGGAGTGCAAACCCTGCCACCAACCTCCTGGAAAGAGGTCACCCGACTGCGGGAGGACGTCTGCAAACACAATTGGGCACCAGATTGTATGGATGGCCGTTGGCTCACAGGGAGCTCTTCCACCCTTTGACAGGTCTTGTTTTAGCCCTGCTAGGTGTCCATATCCAAACACCCTCTGGGGGCGACTATACCAAGTGGGGAAAAAACTTTTTCCTACCACCAGAAAAATGTTAGTCTGGCTCCTACCCATTGACCTGCCTGGCTAGGTAAGACCTACCAGGAGCAAAGCTCCCACCAGTTTAACCCAAAGGGTCACAGGAGCACGCAAGCCTCCACACTACGATCAAAGTGGTAGTCACAATCGGGAATGCTGTTCAATTTTCAAGGCAATCGGATCTAAAATGGCGATTTTAGAAATTTGACCTCCAGATGACCTTTGACCTCAAAATCAATAGGCTTCTCAACTGTGACGACCTCTACAGCTGAGTGAAGTTTCATGACGATCAGTTTAGAATTGTGACCTGTTGGCCGATGACAAACAAACAAACAGGGGGTGAAAACATAACCTCCATCCACCTTTGGTGGCGAAGGTAAGAATCATTGAAATTAATCAACAAAGTCCTCCGTCCAGTCTGCCAGCCTCCACGAGGTGTTTATGTCCAGTCATAGTTCGCATTTTCAGCCCGACAGCTCCAGAATTATTTCCTCTAAAATTCCGTTGCAGCTTTAGTTTATGATCTGCCTTAACCTTTGTAGCTGGTCCGTCTATTCCTTTCTGAATACCTTCCATTTGTAACCTGTGACCATCCAAAGAGACTTCCCTCTTTCCCTTAAGTAAGACCTTCAGCTCCTTGGTGATCCACGGATTATTATCTGGGTATGATTTAACAACCTTGCAAGGGATGACGGAATCGACAGGTAACTTGACGTACTCAGAAATACCAGTCACCGTCATGTCCACAGATTCAGGTGAGTCCATGAATACGCTCCGACCTGTACGACCAGGTGATGCACGCAGCTCCTCGGTGGCACCCGTGCTCCAACAACGCCGATCCTTAGTCACAGCTTCGCACCTTTTCAGTTTCTGCTTGTAACTCGGGAGCAAAAGAATATTATTGTCGTCCGAGTTTCCCAGGCGAGGGCGAGTCTTCGCTGAATACGCCCGAGGAATGTCGGTGTGGCGTAACGCCGGCGTTGCCTCGTTCTGTGTGTGTTGTTGGACTTTTATTTTTTGTATACCAGATCGAGGCTCGTGTAAGAGCTAACATTGATCACAAAAAAAGAAACGGACACATAAGACAAAATAAAGGGAGGGGGAGAGAAGATCGGGAGAGAGGGGGAAGCACACAAGTACAACATTTGAGAGCAGGGACATCGGGAGATCTGTGGGAAGGAGAGGGCTTCGGGGGAGGAGGCATGGGATGGGAGAGGTAAAAAAAACACATGGACACTGCAAGGACTTCAAGGAAAGAAGTCGGAATTTAAAAAAAGTGGATCTGGGGTGAATTAACGGGGGTAGAAAAGATCAAGGTTTTGGATGGGGGAAGATAAGAGATGGTGGTGAACAGGTGTTTTAAACACCTGGAGGGAGGAGTGGGATTGAAGAGAGTGAGGGAGTTTGTTCCAGAGGCGGGAGAAAAGGGGAATGAAAGAGTGAAGGTGAGCAGAGAGCCGAGATTTTGGCAGTTTCACCAGAAGAGGGTTGCTGGCAGATCTTGTGCGACCTGTAGGCCGGGGACAAACAAGCAAACAGACAGACAGAGAGACAGGGGTGAAAACATAACCTCCATGTTGGTCCAATGTTGATCAAATGTTGGACACTGTTGGACATCAAATGTTGGACACTGTTGGACATCAAATGTTGGACACTGTTGGACATCAAATGTTGGACATCAAATGTTGGACACTGTTGGACATCAAATGTTGGACATCAAATGTTGGACATCAAATGTTGGACATCAAATGCTCAACCCGCCCCCCCTTCGGATTTTCGATAATAAATGATAAGCAATGAATATCCTGGAACGACCCTCGTGTCCAGATTATTTTGAATAAGGAACGTTCCAGGCTGCTTACCAACGCTTAGAGGTTTTAAATCACTTTTGCTTTATTATAAAACACTCCAAGTGCGACGGTAAAAAAACCATGCTTTCTTCACATAAATATCGTCATGGGAATTCTTCCGGATTATTTGTAGTTAATTAGCCTCATTAACTGAGGAGATTATAACAATCATTTCGGAAGAACAACACAAATCAGAAATTCCACATCAGAAAGCTCCAGTAGAACGACACAAAACATGCCGCACGCACACACACACACACACACACACACACACACACACACACACACACACACACACACACACACACAAATAGATACACACACACACACACACACACACACACACACACACACGGACATACTGAGGAGACAAACACTTATCACAGCCACTGAGCTTGGAGGAAGTGCCGTCACTTCCCGGGATACTCTGGGTACCAGCGACGTCATAACAATGGCGCCGCTTTTCTCACCGTACGAAGCGGGCATTTCCTCAAGAGGGACTTGCTCCTCCCCATGGATGCCAACCGATGGGGCTTGTCCGTGCTCTACCTTTTCAAGCAAGGAAGCAGCACAGACCATTTTTAAAGTCTTTGGTATGACTTGAACCGGTCCAAACCGGATGGGTGTTTTTTAGGAGACATCATCTCCTTACTGGATGGCCGTTGTCTACCTATGGGAGCTCATCCGCCCTTTCGCAGGTGTTGTTTTGGTTCTGGCAGGTGTCACATTCACCCTCCCCACTAGCAAAGCCAGTGAGGGGTGTCGGTTTACTCGCCGACAACAAGACCATACGGCAGGTATCACTGCATTTGTTACCTGTTACCAGCGGCAGTCCCAAAAGACTGATCCGACCAGAAATTTTATTTGTCTTTCTTCACATTTTCTCAGAAACGTCCAATTAAATATGAAAAGTCAGAAAATTTAATGGCACATAGTTTCAAGAATCTTTGGTGACCTGCCTGTCGCTGCTGCCAACGAGAGGGGAGGGGGGATTCAGGCAGCAGCAGTATCCTCCCCCCCACCCCCATGACCCTTGCTTGTTGAATCAACGTGACTCTTTTTCAATTAATGCCACCAACATTTGTGGTCTTTGTTCGAATCTTTCTTCTGTTGAACATAATCTTGCAAGTACCTCTCCTAATATGTCCAACGTGTCCAACGAGCGGTTACTGAGAGAGACTCAGATGAGATTTGTTTCCTGTGTGGTCCGTGAGCAAGCCTGGTGTTGGCTCAGCGGTTGGGGTGCCGGCTTGGGATCCTAGGATCCTGGGTTCGTTGGCTTAGCGGTTAGGGTGCCGGCTTGGGATCCTAGGATCCTGGGTTCGTTGGCTTAGCGGTTAGGGTGCCGGCTTGGGATCCTAGGATCCTGGGTTCGTTGGCTTAGCGGTCCGGGTGCCGGCTTGGTATCCTAAGATCCTGGGTTCGTTGGCTTAGCGGTTAGAGTGCCGGCTTGGGATCCTAGGATCCTGGGTTCGTTGGCTTAGCGGTTAGGGTGCCGGCTTGGGATCCTAGTATCCTGGGTTCGTTGGCTTAGCGGTTAGAGTGCCGGCTTGGGATCCTAGGATCCTGGGTTCGTTGGCTTAGCGGTTAAGGTGCCGGCTTGGGATCCTAGTATCCTGGGTTCGTTGGCTTAGTGGTTCGGGTGCCGGCTTGGGATCCTAGGATCCTGGGTTCGTTGGCTTAGCGGTTAGGGTGCCGGCTTGGGATCCTAGGATCCTGGGTTCGTTGGCTTAGCGGTTAAGGTGCCGGCTTGGGATCCTAGGATCCTGGGTTCGTTGGCTTAGCGGTTAGGGTGCCGGCTAGGGATCCTAGTATCCTGGGTTCGTTGGCTTAGTGGTTCGGGTGCCGGCTTGGGATCCTAGGATCCTGGGTTCGTTGGCTTAGCGGTTAGGGTGCCGGCTTGGGATCCTAGGATCCTGGGTTCGTTGGCTTAGCGGTTAGGGTGCCGGCTTGGGATCCTAGGATCCTGGGTTCGTTGGCTTAGCGGTTAGGGTGCCGGCTAGGGATCCTAGTATCCTGGGTTCGTTGGCTTAGCGGTTCGGGTGCCGGCTTTGGATCCTAGGATCCTGGGTTCGTTGGCTTAGCGGTTCGGATGCCGGCTTGGGATCCTAGGATCCTGGGTTCGTTGGCTTAGCGGTTAGGGTGCCGGCTTGGGATCCTAGGATCCTGGGTCCATTGGCTTAGCGGTTAGGGTGCCGGCTTGGGATCCTAGGATCCTGGGTTCGAATCCTGGGTTCGAATCCCGGTCGATCGCTGAATTAACGACAGGGGGGTTGACTCAGCCTGTCATCCTACCGGGGTCGGCAAATTGAGTACCAGCTCACTGGTAATTCCCTGTGTGTTACAAGAGGCGACTAACAGGGTTGGTGACATTGGTTCAAAAAGGGGACCACGGTGCCCGCAAAAGGCCAACCCCTGCTTTGCGGGGGGAAATGGCCTCTAAAGGTGGTTCATGGTCCATGAGCGTCAACTGTGGCTGTATGGACATGTGGCTCGTTTTCTGGACGCTGGTCCAGCTCACCAGATACTCTCAGCAAGGGAGCCTCGTGAGTGGAGTAGGCCAACGGGCTGACCGCGTGCCGAGTGGTTGCAGGAGGTTGATCGGTATCTTAAGGAGATAGGGATGGGCCAGGCATCAGCCTGAGGGATGGGCCAGATAGAGGCCCCTGGAGTACCGTCGGAAAATGGATGCGGCGACGCGCTGCTCTGGCTCATGTCCCCCTACCCGACCTCACCCGACAGGGAGTGGTTGAAATCTTCCCACACGGATATTGGGGGAGTTGAAGCTCTTAAATTTTCCATTCCCAATGATTTGGAACAAGTTATCACCCGCCCTTCCCATACCCCAAATCATCGTGACCACTCTTCCAATATTTCGGATTTGTTTTTCACCTCCAACCCATTGCGTTACACCTGCACAATTTCACCTCCAATTGGTTCTTCTGAGCACAATATTGTGAACATCACTTTACTTACCACCACTCCTTCTCCTCCAACTGCTCTGAATAAACGCCAGTATTGGCATTTCAATAGCACTGACTGGACCAGTTTACAAAACTTATTTTCTGACTTTCCTTGGAAAGACGACTGCCTCACCTCGGCCGATGCCTCTATCTCTGCTGAACGTAGAGCTGAAGTTATTGTTGCAGGAATGGAGGCTTATATCCCCTTCTCTTTCAAGTCTATCTCTCTTACCAACGCTTGGTTCAATCATTCCTGCTCTGCAGCCATTCGTGCAAGGGATGAGGCATATCGGACATGGAAAAACTCTTCTTCTTCATAACTGCTAGAAATCATTGCAAGCATGTTATACGTGAGGCGGAGCAGAAATGGGACAACCGCTCATCTTCTTCCACTAATAGATCTTTCTGGTCTTTAGCTAAAAGTACTCCTCTCTCTTTAGCTAAAAGCTAAAATAATGTAGGCCTACATTGTTGTCTGTATAATGTAGATTGTACTCCTCTCTCTGGACACAAGCAAGACGTACTGACAAGATGCCATTCGTTCTCGTTTCTTGAAGGAGTGTGCTTCAGAACTTGTACCCGTGCTTGCTCGTCTGTTTCGTTTTTGTTTACAAACCCAAACTTTTCCTCTTTCCTGGAAACACGCCTTAGTACAGCGTATTCTAAAGAAGGTGATCGTTCAAACCCTTCCAACTTCCATCCTATCGCTCTAGCTTCTACTATTTCCAAAGTCTTTGAATGCCTTCTCAATTCCCATTTCCTCAAGCATCTTGAATCTCACAGTCTTCTATCTGACCATAAATATGGCTTTCGCAAGGCAAGATCTACCGGTGATATCGTTTCTTACATTACGTCTGTCTAGGCCTCTTCTCTGAGAGACTTTGGGAATCCTTTGTTGTTGGCCTTGATATCTCAAAAGACTTTGACAGAGTTTGGCATCAGGGTCCTGATATCCAAACTTCCATCTTTCGGCTTTCCTCCTTCACTCTTCTCTCTCATATTGAGCTTTCTCTCCGACCGCTCTATCTCCATAATTGTTGATGGTTCAACATCTTACTCCTTCCCTATCAACAGAGGAGTCCCTCAGGGTTCTGTCCTGTCTCCAACACTCTTCCTTCTTTTTATCAACTCGGGGGCCTGTTGGTCCGTTGTACCAAATTTTCATTGATCTTCACGGCCTTGTAGCATATCTGCCTGCCGGACTCAGGGGGGTCTTTTGGGTCCTCTGGGTCTTTTGGGTCCTTGGGGACTTTTGGGTCAGCTGGGTCTTTTGGGTCCTTGGGGAGTTTTGGGACTTTTTGGTCCTCAGGGACTTACTGGGGTTCTTGGGGACATTTGTTTTTTTGGGGTCATTAAGGACTTTTAGGTCATTTGGGTCCTTGGGGATCTTTGGGACTTTTGGGTCTATAGCCCCAGTTATGCCGGTGTCTGTGTGGTGTTTCACAGGCAGGTGATCCATCATCAGTGCGTGTGTGACATCCCTCAGATGGACCGTGAAACTGAAACTGTCCGCTCTGCACACATTTGTTGGTGGACCACATAACGGTTAATGAGGTTGTCTTGAGATCTTAGGATCTTGAGTTCGCGCCGATGTCGAGCCGTTGAATTTACAGCAGGTGGGTTGACTCAGCCTGTCATCCTTCCGAGGTGGACAAAATGAGAACCAGCTGAGTGTAAACAGGGGGTTGTACTTACATCAGTCTGTAGAATTTGGATTGTTGTCTGTAGTATGTAGATTGTTGTCTGCAGTATGTAGATTGTTGTCTGTCGAATGTAGATTGTTGTCTGTAGTATGTATATTGTTGTATGTAGTATGTAGATTGTTGTATGTAGTATGTAGATTGTTGTATGTAATAATAATAATAATACATTTATTTTACATAGCGCTTTTCAAGAAGCCCAAAGACGCTTTGACAGAGTACAAAAAAACAAGTGCAAAAAGACAAAAATCAATAGGTAAATAATCAAAGCAAAAGGAAGGAGAAGGAGAAGAGATAGTCAGGGGTTAAATGCTGTGGGTTAAATGTTGAATGCAGTGTTGAACAGGTAGGTCTTGAGTGATGTTATGAATGTGGTGAGTGAGGAGGAGTCTCTGATGGTGTGAGGTAGTGAGTTCCAGAGGGTGGGAGCAGCGATGGAGAAGGCCCTGTCCCCCCAGGATCTGAATTTGGTCCGGATGGGGGGGGGGGGGGGGGGTCAGGAGGTTGGTACCAGCAGAGCGGAGGTTGCGGGTGGGAGTGTGTCTGGAGAGGAGGTCAGCCAGGTAGGATGGGGCCAGGTTATGGAGGGCTTTGTAGGTCAAGAGGAGGATTTTGTACTGGATTCTCTGGGGGATGGGGAGCCAGTGAAGCTTGTAAAGGACGGGGGTGATGTGGTCACGGGTCCGGGAATGGGTGAGAAGACAGGCAGCGGAGTTCTGAATGTATTGGAGTTTATTGGTGATTATTGAGGGTGAACCATAGAGGAGGCTGTTGCAATAGTCCAGACAGGAGGTGATGAAGGCGTGGATGAGGGTTTCTGCAGCCGTGGAGGAGAGGGATGGACGGAGACGGGCGATGTTTTTCAGGTGAAAGAAGGCTGTCTTTGTGATCTGTTTAGTGTATCTGTCGAAGGAGAGGGTTTGATCAAAGATGATGCCAAGATTCCGGATGTGAGGGGAGGTGGAAACTGGGAAACCGTCGATGTTGAGGGCAAAGTTATGTGTGGATTTGGTGAGCGTTTTTGGGCCAATAATGATTATTTCAGATTTATCACAGTTAAGTTTGAGGAAGTTGATTTGAAGCCAGGATTTTATTTCAGTGATGCAGTTTGTCAGGATAGAGTGGGTGTCGGTGGAGATGGACTTGGTGGAGATGAAAAGCTGGATGTCATCGGCGAAGCAGTGGAATTGGAGACCATGACGGCGGATTAAGTGACCGAGGGGGGACAGGTACAGGATGAAGAGGAGGGGGCCAAGAACTGAACCTTGGGGGACACCTTGGGGGAGGGGAGCAGTGGGGGATTTGCAGTTATTGATGGAGATGAACTGGCGTCTGTCAGAGAGGTATGATTTGATCCAAGAAAGGCAGTGCCGGTAATGTTAAAGGTGGTTTCAAGTCGGGTGAGGAGGATGGTGTGATCGATGGTGTCAAAGGCGGCGCTGAGGTCGAGGAGGATGAGAATGTTGAGGTTGCCAGCGTCAGAGGAGAGGAGAAGGTCGTTGGTGATTTTGAGGAGAGCAGTTTCAGTACTGTGGTTGGAGCGGAATCCGGATTGGAATGTTTCATACAGGTTATTGGCAGAGAGGTGATGTTTGAGTTGAGTGGCTACAGCGCGTTCCAAAACTTTTGACAGAAAGGGTCGGTTGGAGATGGGTCTGAAGTTATTTAGGGTGTCAGGGTTGAGTCCAGGTTTTTTCAGAATGGGGGTAACAGCAGCAATTTTGAGGGATGGTGGGACGATGCCTGTAGACAGGGAGGAGTTTATTGTTGCAATGATAAGTGGAGAGAGAGCAGGAAGGGAGGCCTTGACAAAGCTGGAGGGGATGGGGTCAAGAGTGCAGGTGGCAGTTTTCATTCCTATGAGGAGTTCAGAGAGGTCAGTAGGGGAGACTGGGGAGAATTGAGACAGGGGTTGGCAGGATAAGGGGGGGGGGGCAGGTGGTTTGAGGGGGAGCGGGTGCGGTGGTGGTTAAGCTGTTGTAGATGTTGTCAATTTTGCATTGGAAGAATGAAAGGAAGGAGATGCAATTGTCTACTGTGAATGACTGGGTGGTGGTGTTCAGGGGGCTGAGGAGTTTGTTTATTGTAGAGAAGAGTGCTTTTGGGTTTCCGGAGCCAGAGTGGATAATTTGAGAGTAGTAGGCGGGGCGGGCGCGGGAGAGGGCATCTTTGTAGTGTTGTAGGTGGTCCTTGTAGGCTTGGGAGTGAATTGTGAGACCTGTTTTATTGCGGAGTCTTTGAAGTTGGCGAGCATGAGTTTTCATCAGGCGGAGTTCAGGGGTAAACCAGGGAGCAGAATGGGTGAAAGAAACTGTTTTGGTTTTTATAGGCGCAAGCTGGTCAAGGCAGGAGGAGAGTGTGTGGTTGTAGTAGTCAGTGAGGTCAGAAGGGGTGTGGAGGTCAACGAAGGGAGAAGTGGACATTTTTTCAGAGAGGGTGGATGAGAATGAGGTAGGTGAAAGAGCGTTTAGCTTATGGAAGTTGATAGTGCAGGGGTGGTGCTGGGGTGGGGATGTTGTGGTGGATGTGGATGTGGATGTGGTGGATGCCTTGGTGCTGGGGTGGGGATGTTGATGGTCATAGTGATGGCTAAGTGGTCAGAGAGGGTGAGGTCGGAGCCAGAGAGATGGTGCAAAATTAATCCAGTAGAGCAGACAAGGTCCAGAATGTGACCACGGTTATGGGTAGGAAAGTTGACATGTTGAGTGAGGTTAAAGCAGGTGAGTAAATCAGTGAAGTCAGTGGTTATTGTGGAGTCAGTGGAATCCATGTGGATATTGAAATCACCGAGGAGGAGGATTGAGGGGGAGAGGGAACAGAGCTGGGTCAGAAAGTAGGAGAGGTCAGACAGGAATGATGGGTGTGGTTTGGGAGGGCGGTAGACGACAGCCATGACTGTCTATGTGTGACCAGAGAGTTTAAAAGCCAGGTGTTCAAATGATGGAGCAGATGAGATGGAGATGAGGCTGGTCTTGATGTCTTGTCAGTGAATTATGGCAATTCCACCACCTCGGCCCTCCGAGCGTGGTTTATTGATGTAAGAATATCCATTGGGTGTAGTGAGGTTGAGTGAGAAGTAGTCCAGAGGTTGTTGCCAGGTTTCAGTGAGACAGAGAAAGTCCAGTTTATTATCAAGGATGTAGTCGTTCAGGATGAGGCTTTTGTTGTTGAGGGACCGGGTATTGAACAGGGTGAGCTTGATGTTGTTTTGTACGGTGGGGATGAACTCAGGTGATTTAGCCAGGGTTTGCAGACAGGAGGTGCGATAGTGTGCGTTGCTGTGACCAGGTGCGCTGGGACGATGAGTGGGAGTGCGCTGAGCCGACCAGAGTACGGGAATGGAGTGACCTGTTTGTAAGTAAACAATCTTACAACCGGAGCCTCTATGAATGTATCTGGGTCGTCGCAGGAGTCCGTGGTACTTGATTGCAGAGATGCATGATGGGGTGGAGTGAGTATTGAGCAGAAGAAGCCTTGTGGCGGAATACCTTAGAGCCATGCCAGTCAGGAGCGAAGGGACGAGTACGAGGCCAAGGTCGAGGAGGCAAAGCGGCAAACGTAGCGGCAAACGACCGCAGCCGCTAATCAAGACCACAGCGGCAAACAGCCACCGCCGCAAACAACGGGAGCGGGCCTGAGGAAACAGTGGAGGAGCCGGGCAGGTGAAGCCAGGAGCAGAGCCGGGACCGAGCAGAGGGCAGACCCAATGGTCAAAAATCCGCCACGACCACCAGAAAAGCAAACTATGTACAATGGCCCAGTCGGAGAAGCGGCGAACAAGTAACGCCAGCGTCCTCTCCCGACCGGACCGGAAGCGGAGTGTCAATGTACTACATACATATATATGTAGTATGTAGATTGTTGTCTGTCGCATGTAGGTTGTTGTCTGTAGTATATAGATTGTTGTATGTAGTATGTAAATTGTTGTATGTAGTATGTAGATTGTTGTCTGTAGCATGTAGATTGTTGTATGTAGTATGTAGATTGTTGTATGTAGTATGTAGATTGTTGTTTTTAGTATGTAGATTGTTGTATGTAGAATGTAGATTGTTATCTGTGGTATGTAGATTGTTGTCTGTCGTATGTAGATTGTTGTCTGTAGTATGTAGATTGTTGTATGTAGTATGTAGATTGTTGTCTGTAGTATGTAGATTGTTGTCTGTAGTATGTAGATTGTTGTCTGTAGTATGTAGATTGTTGTCTGTAGTATGTAGATTGTTGTCTGTCGTATGTAGATTGTTGTCTGTAGTATGTAGATTGTTGTATGTAGTATGTAGATTGTTGTCTGTAGTATGTAGATTGTTGTCTGTAGAATGTAGATTGTTGTCTGTCGTATGTAGATTGTTGTCTGTAGTATGTAGATTGTTGTATGTAGTATGTAGATTGTTGTCTGTCGTATGTAGATTATTGTTTGTAGTATGTAGATTGTTGTCTGTAGTATGTAGATTGTTGTATGTAGTATGTAGATTGTTGTATGTAGTATGTAGATTATTGTTTGTAGTATGTAGATTGTTGTCTGTAGTAGGTAGATTGTTGTATGTAGTATGTAGATTGTTGTCTGTATTATGTAGCTTATTGTTTGTCGTATGTAGATTGTTGTCTGTAGTAGGTAGATTGTTGTAAGTAGTATGTAGATTGTTGTCTGTAGTATGTAGATTGATTGTTGAATGTGATAATATCCCCATCACTGAGATTCACTCCAATCATTTTTCAGTCATCATCTATCTATAATTCCAGCAATCTCTGTGTGTGTGTGTGTGTGTCTGTGTGTGTGTTTGTTTGTCTGTGACCGCTGTTTCTCGACAACCACGGGTCCGATATACTTGCAACTTGCCAGGTATATTGCTGGGGACCCGAGGATGTGCCTTTTCAAGGTTTCATATTAATCGGACAAGTAGTTAGCGAGCTATGTCCAAAAAACGATTCAACCAATCAGAGAGCAGCGAGCTATCACTTGTGCCGAACGTGGCGAACAGACTCTGCCTCGGACGGCACATTTGAGAGCGTATTCATTTATTTCACGTTGGCAAACTATGTTGGCGTTAAACTATGTTTTAAAACTAATTAAAACTAATTTGCGATTCATCGTAACTGCGATATGCGACCTTCCGGACAGTCAAATGAGGACGTCACTTCCGGACTTACGGATAGTCATAGTGACGCTGAACGTGGCGAGCAGACGCTGCCTCGGACGGCACATTTGAGAGCGTATTCATTTATTTGACGTTGCAATCTGTGTTGATTGTTGTAAGGTACGATCGATTGTAGTACATACATATTTATATTTTGTACATATTCATTACGGGCACGTCACGGGTACGGGTACGGTACGGTACGGGTATGGTACGGGTGCGGTTCCGGGTACGGTACGGTTACGGGTACGCCACGTACGGGCACGTCCTAGTCTATCTATAATTCCACTAATCTCTGTGTGTGTGTGTGTGTGTGTATGTCTGTGTGTGTGTTTGTTTGTCTGTGACCGCTGTTTCTCGACAACCACGGGTCCGATATACTTGCAACTTGCCAGGTATATTGCTGGGGACCCGAGGATGTGCCTTTTCAAGGTTTGAAATTAATCGGACAAGTAGTTACCGAGCTATGTCCAAAAAACGATTCAACCAATCAGAGAGCAGCGAGCTATCACGTGTGCCGAACGTGGCGAACAGACTCTGCCTCGGACGGCACATTTGAGAGCGTATTCATTTATTTCACGTTGGCAAACTATGTTGGCGTTAAACTATGTTTTAAAACTAATTAAAACTAATTTGCGATTCTTTCGCTTTCCTGCGCGTTTGTGCACGCTATGGCGATTTCTTTACCAAACTCCGCAAGCCGTTCGCTTTGGACCAAACCATTTCATGTAAATAGAGGGGGGGGGGGGGATTGTCACCGTACTCGCAAGCCGTTCGCTTTGGACCAAACCATTTCATGTAAATAGAGGGGGGGGGATTGTCACCGTACTCGCAAGCCGTTCGCTTTGGACCAAACCATTTCATGTAAATAGAGGGGGGGGATTGTCACCGTACTCGCAAGCCGTTCGCTTTGGACCAAACCATTTCATGTAAATAGAGGGGGGGGGGGGGGGGATATAATTTTAGATATATATATAGTACGGGCATGCCCTAGTTGATTATAAACTCACCAAGTCTGATCTCACCTGGTCGTTTATCACGAAAACTGTTTCTTG
>NC_136273.1:7435954-7526499 GCF_964187855.1 Myxine glutinosa
TTGTCCAGGTCTGCAGAGAGCGAGGAGGCTGCAGACTGCCGATCTGAGGGATGAGGAATGGAGCGGCAGAGAGTGGAGTCATCAGCAAAGAGATAGAGAGGATTTTCAAGAGAGTCAGAGAGATCATTGATGAAGACCAGAAAAAGCACAGGGCCCAGAACACTGCCTTGGGGAACTCCAGCCTGAACAGGAAAAGGAGATGAGAGAAACCCATTCAGGGCCACACGTTGACTACGACGAGAGAGGAAGTCCGCCAGCCATGCGTGGAGATTTCCATGGATACCAAAGGAGGAGATTTTGGTGAGCAGAGCGGGGTGCCAGACCGTATCGAAGGCACGTGATATGTCGAGGGAGACAGCTCTAATTTCCTGTTTGGCATTGAGGACCTCCATCCATTGTTGAGACACTGGAAGCAGCATGTCCAGAGTAGAGTGACCTGGTCTGAAACCAAATTGATGATCAGAGATCAAGCCATTGGAGAAGAGGAAAGATTTCATATCCGAAGCCATGATGGATTCCATGACTTTGCTGATAATTGGGAGAAGGCTGATTTGTCTGTAGTTGCTAGGATCTGTTTTTGCACCTTTTTGTGCAAAGCGGTGATGTTGGCTGATTTCCAAGCAGATGGCAGTTGACCTTGAGCAAAAGAGAGGGTGAAGAGAACAGAGAGAGGGAGTGAAAGAGCGGAAGAACAGGATTTTAGGACCCGTGGGCTGATGCCGTCAGGTCCAGTTGCAGAATCAGAGTCGAGGGTTGACAGAAACTTTTCCACCTTGTCAGGAGGAAAGGACACGGAGTCCAGGAGCTGCTGGGTACGACTGGGTACGGTGGGTACAGAGAGGGATAGGTTTGGGACACAAGATTTAGAGGCAAACACAGAGTTGAGGCATTCAGCTTTTTCACGTGCGGAGTCAGCTGTGTAGTCGTTTGAGGTAAGGGAGGGGATGGAGGGGGAACAAACACCAGAAACAGATTTGACCAGATGCCACCAGGATTTGGAAGAGGGAGACAGATAAGAGAGTTCAGTCTTGAGAACGGAGAGATATTGTTTCCTGGCTCTCCTGAGGGTGGATGGACACACACTTGTTTCGGGCTTTGTGAAAGGAAATGAGACAAAATGAGAATACTGCTTCAAACATTGAAGCATTTTCTATGACTGCTTCCAACCACCCTAAGCCTGGTGTTGGCTTAATGTTTAGGGTGGAGGGCTTGGGATCCGAGGGTCCTGAGTTCGAATCCTGGTCAGCTGTTGAATTAACACCAGGTGGGTTGACTCACCTGTCATCCTTCAGAGGTCGGCAAAATTAGTACAAACTCACTGGGTCCTCTCTCAAGGAGGTTGATGGCAAGATTTGCTCTCTGGTCACCATGAAACACCTTATTCTGTAACACACAGTGGTGTGTGTGGGGATGGTGCTGAGGTCACTTTGATAGTGTTGAGTAACTAACCAACATCTACTCTATAAGAGTAGATGGTGAACAAGCAATTGGTAATCATTATCTCCTTGCCTTCCACCCTTTGCCCTGTTCACGTGACTCGTGGTTGTCCCTCTCGGCCCTCTCCCCGTTGGTATTTTGTGAATATAAGATTGTTCTTCACGGTTCTGTTTAAATACTATTTAAATATGTTCAAACTTTCCCCTGCAGTGTTTTATTCAGTGGTATATTACAACACGCTGTTTTTTTCTTCCTATTTAAAAGGTTCTCTTCAATTTCCTCCTCAACTCATTCCACTTCAAAAAAAAATTCAATCTCTTATAATTCTTCCGCACTACATGCTCTAAATTCTCATTCATTCCACCCCTCTTCTATCGTTCTTAAACGGATCGCTAACTTGAAAATTACAATAAACCCAATTTGTTATAAATGTTCGTCTTTCATTAATCATCCACTTTCTAAACTCCCCCTTTGCCCCTTGCCCCCAAATCTCCCCCCAACCCCTCCCCTTCAAATCTCCCCCCCCCCCTACCATCCCTCTCCCATTCTCCCCCTCCCCCCTCCTCCTCAAAGTCACCTCCTCCCCACTTCGTCTCCCTTCTATGTCATACCTCCACCTCCTCCAACCTTCTACTTTCCTCTGCCCCCCCCCCTCAAACAACTCCTCACTGTGCCTCATCCCATCACCATCAAACCCTTTGTCCACGTCATCCTTCCCTTTCTTGTAACTCTTCTGTAATCTCTGACACACTATCAACTGCTCTCCCTACCTCCCCCTCTCATCCTTCATCTGACCCGACCCCTCCCCTCCCCTGTCCTGCACCCGATGCTCCCCCTCTCTCTTCATTAACAGTACTAGGGCATGCCCGTACTATATATATATCTAAAATTATATCCCCCCCCTCTATTTACATGAAATGGTTTGGTCCATTCGCAAAGCCAAAGCGAACGGCTTGCGAGTACGGTGACAATCCCCCCCCTCTATTTACATGAAATGGTTTGGTCCAAAGCGAATGGCTTGCGAGTACGGTGACAATCCCCCCCCTCTATTTACATGAAATGGTTTGGTCCAAAGCGAACGGCTTGCGGAGTTTGGTAAAGAAATCGCCATAGCTCGGTAACTACTTGTCCGATTAATATGAAACCTTGAAAAGGCACATCCTCGGGTCCCCAGCAATATACCTGGCAAGTTTAAAGTATATCGGACCCGTGGTTGTCGAGAAACAGCGGTCACAGACAAACATACAGACATACATACACACAGAGATTACTGGAATTATAGATAGATGGACCTCAAACATCCGGGGCCTTCGCTCAAACCTGACTGATCTCTCCATTCAGGTTGCTTCTGACAATCCAGACTTGATCTGCTCAACAGAAACTTTCCTCCTTCAAGTTGTCTCTGATTCCTTAATATCTCTCCCTGGTTACTCCCTCCTCCGGTATGATAGACCTGAGCCTCGTCCTGGTGGTGGGGTTGCTATCTTTATCAAAAACTCTCTTCCTCACTCTCCTTGCACTGCCCTCTCTCCACCTCACCCCCAGGAGTACCTCTGGCTATGGCTTCCTCTCCGCTCCCACCGTTTTGTTCAAATGAGTTCTGTACCATCCTCCAAACAGTGAAAACTCAATTTACATTTCGCTGTCTGACAGCATGGACCAACTTCTATCAACTCATCCCAACTCTCTCTTCCTCATATGTGGTGACTTCAACTGTCATCATGCCAGCTGGCTGCGTGTGGATTCATCTCTCACCAGCCATGGCACCTCAGCAAAGGACTTCTGTGAATCATTGGAACTGACACAATCTGTCAATTTCCTGACCTGGATCTCAGTCAATGGAGTATCTTCTCTTATAGAATTGGTTATGACAAACTTCCCTGCAAATGTCTGCTGCTGTTCTTCTGCTCCAATCGGTTCTTCTGATCATGTGCTTGTTAAAGTGGACATCTCTCTAGCCATTCTCAGAGGGCCTCCTCAGCATCGACGAGTCTGGCATTTCACTCAGGCCGAATGGCACGGTCTTCAAGCAGCCATCAATCATCTGGATTGGTCTCCCATCTCTACTGCCTCTGACATCAACACATCCTGGGAATTCTTCCAAAGCAAACTGCTCTCTCATGCACAGATTTATCCCATCTCGTCTTCAGTTGTCTTACCCTTCCTCCCGTCCATGGTACACTGAATCTTGTGGTGAGGCAGTTGCCCTGAAACAACTTGCCTTTGCCTCTTGGAAGGCAAATCCAACTGAAAGCAATCTCACTTCCTTCCACCAAGCTCGGAACAAGTGTGTGTCTACCCTCAGGAGTGCCAGGAATCACTATCTCTCCACACTCAAGCATGAACTCTCAAACCTGTCTCCTTCCTCCGAATCCTGGTGGCGTCTGGTCAAATCTGTTTCTGGTGTTTGTTCCACCTCCATCCCCTCCCTTAACTCAAATGGCTACACAGTTGACACCGCAAATGGCGACACAGTTGACACCGCACGTGACAAAGCCGAATGCCTCAACTCTGTGTTTGCCTCAAAATATTGTGACCCAAACCCATCTCTCTCTGTTCCCACCTTACCCAGTCGAACCCAACTGCTCCTGGACTTTGTGTCCTCTCCTGACAAGGTGGAGAAGTTTTTGTCAAACCTGGACTCTGATTCTGCAACTGGACCAGACGGCATCAGCCCACGGGTCCTAAAATCCTGCTCTTCCGCTCTATCTCACCCTCTCTCCGTTCTTTTCACCCTCTCTTTTGCTCAATGTCATCTGCCAGCATCTTAGAAATCAGCAAACATTACCGCTTTACACAAAAAGGTGCAAAAACAGATCCTTGCAACTACAGACCAATCAGCCTGCTCCCAATTATCAGCAAAGTCATGGAATCCATCATTGCTTCGGATATCAAATCCTTCCTCTTCTCCAATGGCTTGATCTCCGATCATCAATTTGGATTTAGCCCAGGTCATTCTGCTCTGGACATGCTGCTTCTGCTGTCTCAACAATGGATGGAGGTCCTCAATGCCAAACATGAAAGCAGAGCTGTCTCCCTTGACATATCACGTGCCTTCGATACGGTCTGGCACCCAGTTCTGCTCACCAAACTCTCCTCCTAGGCTATCCTTGGAAATCTCCACGCATGGCTTGCGGACATCCTCGCTGGTCGTAGTCAATGTGTGGCCCTGAATGGGTTTCTCTCATCTCCCCTTCCTGTTCAGACTGGAGTTCCCCAAGGCAGTGTTCTGGGCCCTGTGCTTTTTCTGGTCTTCATCAATGATCTCTCCGACTCTCTGGAAAATCCTCTCTATCTCTCTGCTGATGACTCCACTCTCCGCTCCATTCCTCATCCCTCAGATCGGCAGTCTGCAGCCTCCTCACTTTCTGCAGACCTGGACAAAATCACAGACTGGTCAATCAGGTGGAACATGTCTTTCAATCCTGACAAATCTCACACTCTTACTATGTCTCTTTGAAAAGACCGACTGGACAACCCTCTCATCTACTTTCTCAACAATACTCTCCAAGAAGGTCTGTCACTCAAGCTTTTGGGTCTCACTATCTGCCATGATCTTTCCTGGGAAAACCACATTTCCAAGCTGGCCTCCAAAGCCAATCGCCGACTGGGCATCCTCCATCGTGCGAAGTCCTTCCTTGGCACACCTGAGCTCCTCACGACATACAAGGCTTTAATCCGCAGCTCAATGGAATACTGCTCTCCCAAACTGCCAAAATCAAGACTCTCCATTCACCTTCACTCTTTCATTCCTCTTTTCTCCCACCTCTGGAACAAACTCCCACACTCCCTTCAATCCCTCTCCTCCCTCCAGGTCTTTAAAACAGCTGTTCACCACCATGTCTTATCTTCCCCCAATCAAAACCTTGATCTTTTCTACCCCCGTTAATTCACACCAGATCCGCTTTTCTGAAATACCGACTTCTTTCCTGGAAGTCCTAGCAGTGTCCGTTTGTTATATACCTCTCGCATGGTGGGGGGGGGGGGGGGGGGGGGGGGGGGAAGGGGGGGGTGGGGGGAGGGAGTGCGTTATGTTAGTCTTGTTGCTGTTGGAAGTTCTTGTTGCTTAGTTGGTAGCAGTCTGGTTAGCCTTCCCATGCCCCCTGCCCAAGCCCTCCTCCTCCCACAGATCTCCCGATGTCCCTGTTCTCTACTGTTGTACTTGTGTGCTTCCTTCTCTCTCCCCATCTTGTCTCCGGCTCCCTTTATTATATGTTTGATGTGTCTGTCTATGTTTTTTTTGTCATTAATGTTAGCTCTTACACAAGTCTTGGATACAAAAAACAACAAGAAAGAGCAATCAGAGATTGCAGACCCTCGCCAGTATGTGTTTTCAGTGTTTTTTTTAGGCTTTTGTGTTAAAAACAAATATGGCGGCCGAACCACGTGACAGATGACGTAATTTTCTTTTCTCCACCAATTTATCCCTAGATGACGCTCAAAAAATTTCATCTTGATTTAATTAAGTTTTGTACTTGTCGACTTATGACGTCATAATGGAGGAACCTATGACATCATCAATAACATATTTTATTCCCCATGGAGAGTTCTTTCCACTGAGCCATGTCTCAATTTTTTTCTATGCTGCGCTTTCGGAGATATAGAGGTGCAAAGTTTTTCGGTTTTTCCAAGATGGCGCACCTACCACGTGATCTATGACATCTTAATCATCATTTAAAAAAACTCTACAGGTGGAATTGCACCTATGGTGGGAATTTCCTGTCAATCGGACCAACGGTTGCCGAGAAAATAATATTTATTCTGTGTGGACAAACAGACAAACAAACAAACAAACAGACAAAAGGACCCAAATGCAATACCCTCTCCTCCTTCGAGGGTAAAAAATAAAATAAAATAAAGGCTGTGTTTACCTGTGCATCATACGAAGGATGGTGCCGTGTTAATTAGTAGTCGAGTTTAAGGCTAATTCCCTTGTTCCTGATAAGCTCTGTGGCCATCCCGAACATTCATAACAACTGCAAAACATGAGCGGGTTCGTATTCATTCTCCATGGACACATACGGCAAAGGCCCGCCATGGAGAGGTGGCGCTACAATGTTCCGATGGGCGGGGAACGGGACTGATTGGCCACGCCCCCCGAGTGACATGGCTGGATGACATGGGCAGAGCGTGAGGCAATCGAGGCGGAGAAGAAGCTTCAACATTTTTCTCTTTGATGAGAGCTTTTGTGTTGTTCTGTGGCGATCGTGAGGAGAGCTTTTGCGTTGTTCTGTGGTGATCGTGAGGAGGCTTTGGCTGCTGAGCTCTTTTGGGGAGCTGAAGGTCACGCTGTCCATCCCCAAATGGAGGAGAAAAGAACGAGGACTGTGCTCACCACTCGCCTCACTCCCGGGCACTTGCAGCGCCTTCGACGCGCGGTGTTCGATGTCGCCGCCATTTTTGCCAGACTTCCCGCCTGGTGGCTCAGGGCTTCGACCACCACCAACCTTACAATATGATCCATATTGGGGCCAGCTAAGTGCCAGAGTGGGATTTCCATTTTATTACTTTACCCTGTGTGTGTGGTGTGTGTGCGCTTTACTTTATCTCAGCCTTATTTTCTTTATTTTAATTCCGCGCCTTATTTTCTTGTAAATAAGTATCGTTACATTTTTGTTGTCATTTTCTTGTTTGCATTTCGGTATAAACCCGTGTGTTCGTGAAGGTAAACGCTTCGTGTTTCTTCCATCCTGCGCGGCGCGTCATAACCGCCACATTGGGAGATCACCTCAGGAGTTAAAGCTGGTTCGGTTCATTCGTCCAAGGCTGGTGATAACTAGCTGCAGATGCGACAATATATTAACAACCAAAGTTGTCCAGGTCTTTTTGGAATACCCTGTAGTATTATTTACCATCATGTATTTCCATAACATGTAACATACAAGCAATAATAGGCATCCACAACCATCCTTGGCCATGTTGTGGATCGTCGACTGAGGCCCTCACCTTTTCATCTTTATTCACTTTTAAATTCGTTTTCTCCACAAGCACTTGAGCAATTGACACATTATTTTCAACAAAGGCGTGACTGACTACTCGTCGAGAATTGTTGAACAAAGTTACATGATGATTGCATGTAAAATGCGGCCGGCATTCCGAAAAGTCCGTCTTCTGTAGACATGGGTTGCAGAGTGTTTCATTTATCAGGAATAAACGACCTTGAGTTCGCTCGGGCTTGAATGAGTAAAACGTATTGTTACAGACACGACTTGGATGTTAAGGTGGGCCGAGCGGAATGGCCGTCGTGTCCGCACAAATTACCCGATTGTACCCGAACGTTGACGAAGCCGCGCCACGCTGGCTCAATAAGGAAAAAGAAGACACCCGGCTGGGTTATAATGACAGACACCAATGTTTCGATTCTCAATTATATTCGTACGGAAAAGGTTAGATTACAGGGGCTAGAGGTATATCACAGGAAGACAGGCACTTAGACACACTTATATTAACCCCGGACAGACGACAGGTAAACGGGACAAGGCTGACTCACACGGGGGTTGATGGCAGGAAAGGCAGATAGCGATGGCTCAAGGTGCACTCTTGGCTCAAAGCAGGGTACAGTCCGGTCCAAAGATGCGGGGAGGTCACAGCGCTCGGAGGGGACGTTCTTTCTCAGGCGGGTCTTTCTCTCTCAGCGATCGCAGGCAACGTTCTTTCTCAGGCGGGGCGCATCTGACTCAGCGCTCGCAGGTACCTCTTTCTCCAGCTGGGGGCGCATCTCACGTCACGTCCGCTAAGTCGCCACGTATATCCGGCGGGGAGTGACACGCCCTCGGCTCGTTAGCTCCGCCCCAGATGGAATCGGTCCGCCCTTCTGATTGGGTGCGGGGGGTTACCAGGCTCCGCCCTTGAGGAGGAGCTGACAGCCAGCCCCTCCGTGGTAACCCCGTGGAGCGCGTGGTCAATGGCGCTAATCGAGCCGGTGTGAGGACGCATCCTCCCCCGCGCCGCCGCCATCTCCTCTGTTGTTGTTGTAATTGTTGGGGAAGAAGATGGAAGGAGGTATGGGAAAGGTCCTAAACTCACTACTGATGCCATATAATCACATTCTGGTGCAACGAAGAGTCAGAATTAATGGAAACGAGTCCTTAACTGACATAGATTAAGAATAACTAGCAAGATGTCCGAAAGTTGTCTACGTGTGGTGCGGTGGACCTGGGCACGACATTTAATGGGGGAATAAGGGGAAGGTCGGCTCTACTGAGTGTTATTTACATGCAATGGGACTAGGGAATGGGGGATTGGGGAAAGTTGGGGAGTATTGGAGAAATAGGGGAATATTTACAAGCGGATATGGAGGCCAAATTCCATATTCGCAACATTGCACCCTTCTCTACCCTCGGGGCGTCCCGACCCGATAAATTTTTACCTACTTTAGTGTGGCACGCAATGTAGTTCCCTCTACTATTAACTCTACCCTGAGTGCGACAGTTTTACAGATATTCACAAATGAGTAAATATGTCCCCCTGCGACGTTGCACCCTTCTCCTCACAGAAACACACCCACAGGATAACCGAATCCGGAAAGAATTCTCAAACTACACATACAGCCGGTAGGGAGCATTATTTACAAGACTACGCTGCTATTTACACTACGATCCAGGACCTGTTTTTGGAGGAACACATGCAGATGTTATGCATAGAGAGAGCGCGCTTGCCAACATCGATACACCAACCAACGAGTGCTCTGTGGCCGACGGCCTTTAATAACGTGCAGAGCACCCTTCCCGAGCATCAAAAGCACCACCCCACCACCAATCGGTGCAGTCACCATTGTTCATTGGAATAAAAATAAATTCGACAACCCCTAACCCTGCAGGTGTCTCTTGCTCTTCTTGTGGTGCACTTGGTGTTAACTAAAAGTGGTTCACCTGTATGGCATAGGTGCCACGTTGACCCATAGGTCCATCCCCGGGTGGTGCTTGGCCGCAAACGAACTGCGGTCCATTGTGGGTGGCCACAAACATTGCGGTCCATATGGTGTATCGATCCCGGCAGCAAACAGCGAAAGTGCAGGCCCACAACTGCGCAGCCAGCACCTCTCTCTCCTCTCTCTCTACCCCAAAGCCAGATCCTCGGAGGTGGGAGACAAAAGAAGCAGACAAGTGAGTAAGGTGGTAAGGGTGCAAAAGTGCACGCAATGTAAGGTGATGCACACTGGGGGCACATGGGAACCAGGTGAGACAGGTACGTTCCTACCGTACGCTCCCCCCCCCCACCAGGTAACCTACATGGCCCCTCCCTTACCCCTTACTGTATCCACAAAACACAACACTACCCATAAACATCTACTTTACAAATCAACAAACATCCCTACTGTCTTCCCCGTTCCTCCCATAAACCAAATTCGTCTTCTCTCCCTCCTAACCAGTCAAATTTGCCATTTTCAACTCTCATCAAAATTTGCCATCTCCAACTCAACATCATAATTTGCCATTACCAATTCATCATCAGTCCCTCCTAGGGAGGGAGAGATGGAATCACCCCAATGTCTCATCCACGTCGTGATGCGTCTCACAATCCACACAGCAATTTCATTTCCTGCAACAAAACAAAGAAAACACAGGTGTGGAGTCATCATCATCACCACAGGTAAGTGGCTGCGTATGGTGCGACAGGTTCATCAATCCTAACTATTTCCTAAGTGACTTTAACAACTTTACACTACCCGGGGTCTTTCTCCGGCCAAACCATTGGCCCTCTTACACTATGGGTTCTAAAAACCAATTCCCATTGGCCAGACTGTGGTGCTTTTCAATTTGGGGTCTCACTCCCCCGATTCATCTCCCGGTGCCCTCGCACAATTTCTGGGCTGTGGCGTGTACCTCTCCCAGTGGGTCTACCCACCTGCACACCTCCACCACTGCAGTTGCCTCCGAGCTTACCTGCTCCTTACCCTAACCTAACTACCTGGGGAAGGCCCTCTGGCACTCTCCCCACTCGGTGCCCTCTCTGGCACTGGGCTGCCCGATCCACACCCGGGATCCTCAGGCACCCACTCACAACTACCGGCTCCCAGAGCCCACCTGCGGCCTCACCTGGCCGACATCCTCACAGTGGTGGAGTGCCCAACCAACTACACACACTAACAGGCTACACGCCCAGCCATTTCCACATCACTAATGCACCCATTCACAACACCATTCTGCAACCGCACCACAAATGCCAATATCCAACCACAATTTACCTGTACCCTCTACCTAACACTTACACTACCCGCCCCGGGTATCCGTGATGGGGGTCCACTCTTCCCCCATTCACACCTTCACACCATGCACACCACTCCGTACCACTTACTCCAACTCTCTCCACACACCTGTATTTGCACACCTGTGCTCTCACACCTGGTGCCACCTGCACCCTTCTCTCCCCAAGCGCATTCGCGCTGATCCACACACTCACTACTCACACACTGCTCCACACACCTGTCCAGTTGCACACCTGTGCAATCACACCTGTTCAATCCTCACACACACGGCATCATCTCAGCTAACTACTCCCTTCTGAAACTTGCGCTTCCCAGTCGTCCCTTTAAACTATTGCGCTCCCTCGTCATTATCATCCATACTAATCTACCTGCGTCCCCACTACAGGTATCAGTCACTAACTAACCTTAACGTTACCTAAGGTCATCTTCTCTAGATCCCTACACACAATATCCTAACCCACCCGGGCTAGTTTTCACTGCCATACACCCCATAAACTATTGCTCCTTTGCCCCCTCCATGGGAAGGATGGGGGATTTGCCATCCCACCACATTGGGGGTCTCTCACTACCAATTTTGCACATCAAATTTCAACAAATCAAAAATTTGCCAATCACTACCCATCATCTGCCAATCACTACTGCCAATCCTTTGCCAATCATCAAATTTTATTTTTCTCTAATTTTGGGGCCAAAACACTAACCTCATCACCCAGTCGACTCACTAATACCTCTCGGTGCGCCAATCCCTGTCCAAAGCCCGGCTTCGTAAAGCCAAGCCATGAATGCGGGTTGTTCTGTGCCAGCGGCTGGATGCGTCTTGCACTCGGTGCAGGGAAGGAGGTTTACCCAGGCCGAGATCCCACGCATCACCTCGGCGTGGAGCCATCCAATGTCCCGATCTCGACCTGCCGGCACGTCTCAACAAAACGTGGTCGCCATAACGACCCTTCCTATCGGGCTGCCCGCTCCGCCTAGTGGAGCACGGACGCGGCCGCTCCACGCGAGGCCCAGCGTGGATCGCGCACGGCGGTCCTTTCGAACCCGCCGTGGCTCGGATCTCCGCTGGTTCTCGCGGCACGCGAAGCCCGGCACGCACCGAGGGCCCGATTCGGCTAAAAGTCGACCTAACCTTTAACCCGTTTAACGTCGATGCTTCACCTGCATGCTTACACCCCGCAGCCCGTTCCTTGCTCACACATCCAGCCGTTTCCATGCTCCTCGTACCGTTCCTTACACACCCAGGCACACCCATTCCACTCACAGCCTTGGTCACACACCTGACCACCGAACACTTTGGCACACATTCGTTGGTAGCACACCTCACCAAAACACCGCTTCGCACCCCCTCCTCGGTCACCTCCTCTGTGACAATCACAGGTGTGCCCTCATTCGCACACCCAACCACGTGCCTCACCACCAACTCCAGCGTGCATTCCCACTCACGCTCTACCATTCCAGGTGTACATCCTTCCATCCCAGGTGTACATCCTCGCTCACCTGTCACAACCAGCTCACTCTCCTTGTCACTCTCACTACTCTCACCTCCACTCGTGACAACGCACTCACCCTTACTCTTGACAGCACACTCTTTCTCCATGCACCTGTCCGTCACACACCTTTCTCGCGCACACTCTCCCGTTACACCCTCTGTAACACTCACCACAGGTGGACACTCTTCCTTACTTCTGACAGCGCACTCTTTCCTCATGCACCTGTCCGTCACACACCTTTCTCGCGCACACTCCTGCGCACACTCTCCCGTCACACCCTCTGTAACACTCACCACAGGTGGACACTCTTCCTTACTTCTGACAGCGCACTCTTTCCTCATGCACCTGTCCGTCACACACCTTTCTCGCGCACACTCCTGCGCACACTCTCCCGTCACACCCTCTGTAACACTCACCACACCACGCTTCCATGTGCTCCCTCGCACACGCGCTACGACCGACTCACTCTCGCCAGCACACTCACTCCTTGGCACGCACTTTTTCCTCACACACCCCAGAGTCGGACTTTCTTGCACACCTCCATTTTCGCACACCAGACCTGTCGCACACTTCACCAACGGCCTCTCACGAACACCCGGGTCTATCTCGACCCCCAAGCCTCTTAAATCACCTGGCGCATCATACGCACGACCATATTGGTCACCACTTACACCGGGTCCTCTTTCTCTTCGCTTCTCCTCCATCACCTGCGAATCCCTCATCCGGTTAATGAGCACATCATCACGATCCGAACACAGACTCTGGACCAATTCTTTTACCTCCTCTTTTATCTCTTTCTTATCCTCTCTCCGTCGCTTTTTAATTTCGCTCACCCCCTCTTCCACTTCTTCTAATTTCTGCTTCACCTCCTTCATCTCCTCGTGCGCCCCTTTAAGTTCTTCCTCTAACTCCACTTTATTTTTTTCTATGTGCTCCCGCACCTCCTGCTCTTTAACCTCCATCACCTCTACCACTTTGTTCATTTTTTTCGTCAAGTCCTCATGTACCGTCTGACACTCTTTTTTAATTACCCCTACGTCCTTTTTCATCTCCTTCTGCGTCGATTTTAACCCCTCTATTACCGCTGTGTTCTTCTTTACCTGTTCCCCCAACTCCTTTTGTCCCACTGTCAGTTGTTCTACTCCCAGCGTCAACTCCTCTATACCCCCTTGCAATTTTACAGTCCCCTTTCTCACCTCCTTCTCCATGCGCTCCTTACAGTGCCTCACCTCCTCGCGCACTCCTCCGACCTCCTCACTCACTCCTCTTCTGATCTCTTCTCCCATCACTTGCATCTCCTGCCCAGATGCCACCCTCATCTGCTCCATTTCCTCCCTGTGAGCATCCAGTTTGGCTTCTACCCCCATTCTGACCCCCTCTATCTGCTGCCCCATTTGGTTAACTTCCCTTTCCGCTTGGTCCCTCATGTCCCTCAATTTGCCTTCCATGGTGTTTTCCAACCCCTCTAACCCTTTTTGCATCCCTTCCATTTGATTCTCTTGAGCGGCCATTCTGTTTTCTACCCCCGTTAACCCATGTTTCACTCCCTCTATCTGATTCTCTTGAGCGGCCATTCTGTTTTCTACCCCCGTTAACCCCTCCTGTATTTCCCCTAATCTATCGTCTAATTTCCCAAATTTCATGTCTAATCCCTTAAAATTATTGTCTAATCCCTCTATTCTACTCCCTAACCCTCCGATCTGCGCCCCCATGTCCTCCCTCAATTTCTCGCTATTGGACCCCATTCTTTGTTCTAACCGTTGGCTATTGGCCCCCATTTGGCCCTCCAATCGCTCACCCTGAGCATCCATCCGGTTCCCCATTCTGTTTGCCATTTCTTCATTATTCTGGGCCATAAGGGCCTTCATTTGTATAAAAAACAAGTTCCAATCCACCGGGGGCGCTGCCACGGTCGCCGGCGCGGTGACCAGCGAGGCGCCATTTTGCGTGCTTGCTACCCTCGCTGTTTCGCTCTCCTCGCGTGTCTCAATTTGGTCCTGGACCGACCCTGCTTCACTCTCCCCTACCGGACCCCAGCCGTCTTGATCCGCCATAGCGCGACTTGCAAAATTCGAGTTTCGTAACACAAATCCAAATTTTGCTGTTATAATTTCGTCGAGCGCAGTAACCGCGGGACCGTGCTCCGGATCGATTTTGTCGAGCGCAGTACGCGCTCCGAATCGATTTTCCCTCCCAAAATTTGGGCCTAACTAATTTAGTCCCGGGTCCGAATCTCACTCCTCGACACCAATTGTTACAGACGTGGCTTAGATGTTAGTTTACCGAGCGGTTTTGGTATGACCACGTCTGCACAAGTTACCGATTATACTCGACGTTGACGAAGCCGCGCCACGCTGGCTCAATAAGGAAAAAGAAGACACCCGGCTGGGTTATAATGACAGACACCAATGTTTCGATTCTCAATTATATTCGTACGGAAAAGGTTAGATTACAGGGGCTAGAGGTATATCACAGGAAGACAGGCACTTAGACACACTTATATTAACCCCGGACAGACGACAGGTAAACGGGACAAGGCTGACTCACACGGGGGTTGATGGCAGGAAAGGCAGATAGCGATGGCTCAAGGTGCACTCTTGGCTCAAAGCAGGGTACAGTCCGGTCCAAAGATGCGGGGAGGTCACAGCGCTCGGAGGGGACGTTCTTTCTCAGGCGGGTCTTTCTCTCTCAGCGATCGCAGGCAACGTTCTTTCTCAGGCGGGGCGCATCTGACTCAGCGCTCGCAGGTACCTCTTTCTCCAGCTGGGGGCGCATCTCACGTCACGTCCGCTAAGTCGCCACGTATATCCGGCGGGGAGTGACACGCCCTCGGCTCGTTAGCTCCGCCCCAGATGGAATCGGTCCGCCCTTCTGATTGGGTGCGGGGGGTTACCAGGCTCCGCCCTTGAGGAGGAGCTGACAGCCAGCCCCTCCGTGGTAACCCCGTGGAGCGCGTGGTCAATGGCGCTAATCGAGCCGGTGTGAGGACGCATCCTCCCCCGCGCCGCCGCCATCTCCTCTGTTGTTGTTGTAATTGTTGGGGAAGAAGATGGAAGGAGGTATGGGAACGGTCCTAAACTCACTACTGATGCCATATAATCACATTCTGGTGCAACGAAGAGTCAGAATTAATGGAAACGAGTCCTTAACTGACATAGATTAAGAATAACTAGCAAGATGTCTGAAAGTTGTCTACGTGTGGTGCGGTGGACCTGGGCACGACATTTAATGGGGGAATAAGGGGAAGGTCGGCTCTACTGAGTGTTATTTACATGCAATGGGACTAGGGAATGGGGGATTGGGGAAAGTTGGGGAGTATTGGAGAAATAGGGGAATATTTACAAGCGGATATGGAGGCCAAATTCCATATTCGCAACAGTATTATAATTCCATGACATTATTATTTCCTCCATCCTGCAGTTTTCATAATATCCAAAATATCCAAAATAGCACAGGTTTTACCAGATTTGGGGTGGGAGATGATCGTTCGAGCACATGTTCTACATATGGGCGGTCTGCGTTTTGAACCCCGGCAAAGTCATACCAAAGACTTCAAAACAAATCGCACCCATGCCCGAAGCAAGTGGTTCAGTTTACCATTTAATGTGAAGTAGGCAAAGTCTAGAAACGAACACAACCCTTTAGAATTACCATTTATAATTACCGTTTAGAATTACCGTTTAGAATTACCGTTTAGAATTACCATTTAGAATTACCGTTTAGAATTACCATTTAGAATTACCATTTAGAATTACCATTTAGAATTACCGTTTAAAATTACCCTTTAGAATTACCATTTATAATTACCGTTTAGAATTACCATTTAGAATTACCGTTTAGAATTACCCTTTAGAATTACCCATTTAGAATTACCCTTTAGAATTACCCTTTAGAATTACCCATTTAGAATTACCCTTTAGAATTACCCTTTAGAATTACCATTTAGAATTACCATTTAGAATTACCATTTAGAATTACCATTTAGAATTACCATTTAGAATTACCATTTAGAATTACCATTTAGAATTACCATTTAGAATTACCCTTTAGAATTACCATTTAGAATTACCATTTAGAATTACCATTAAGAATTACCATTTAGAATTACCATTTAGAATTACCATTTAAAATTACCATTTAGAATTACCCTTTAGAATTACCCTTTAGAATTACCATTTAGAATTACCCTTTAGAATTACCCATTTAGAATTACCCTTTAGAATTACCATTTAGAATTACCATTTAGAATTACCATTTAGAATTACCCTTTAGAATTACCCTTTAGAATTACCATTTAGAATTACCATTTAGAATTACCATTTAGAATTACCCTTTAGAATTACCCTTTAGAATTACCATTTAGAATTACCATTTAGAATTACCATTTAGAATTACCCTTTAGAATTACCATTTAGAATTACCCTTTAGAATTACCCTTTAGAATTACCCTTTAGAATTACCCTTTAGAATTACCATTTAGAATTACCCTTTAGAATTACCATTTAGAATTACCATTTAGAATTACCCTTTAGAATTACCCATTTAGAATCACCCTTTAGAATCACCCTTTAGAATTACCCTTTAGAATTACCATTTAAAATTACCCTTTAGAGTTACCCTTTAGAATTACCCTTTAGAATTACCCTTTAGAATTACCATTTAGAATTACCATTTAGAATTACCCTTTAGAATTACCCTTTAGAATTACCATTTAGAATTACCCTTTAGAATTACCCTTTAGAATTACCATTTAGAATTACCATTTAGAATTACCCTTTAGAATTACCCTTTAGAATTACCATTTAGAATTACCCTTTAGAATTACCCATTTAGAATCACCCTTTAGAATCACCCTTTAGAATTACCGTTTAGAATTACCATTTAGAATTACCCTTTAGAGTTACCCTTTAGAATTACCCTTTAGAATTACCCTTTAGAATTACCCTTTAGAATTACCCTTTAGAATTACCATTTAGAATCACCCTTTAGAATGACCCTTTAGAATTACCCTTCAGAATTACCCTTTAGAATTACCATTTAGAATTACCATTTAGAATTACCATTTAGAATTACCATTTAGAATTACCCTTTAGAATTACCCTTTAGAATTACCATTTAGAATTACCCTTTAGAATTACCCTTTAGAATTACCATTTAGAATTACCCTTTAGAATTACCATTTAGAATTACCCTTTAGAATTACCCTTTAGAATTACCCTTTAGAATTACCATTTAGAATTACCCTTTAGAATTACCCTTTAGAATTACCCTTTAGAATTACCCTTTAGAATTACCATTTAGAATTACCATTTAGAATTACCCTTTAGAATTACCATTTAGAATTACCATTTAGAATTACCCTTTAGAATTACCCATTTAGAATCACCCTTTAGAATCACCCTTTAGAATTACCCTTTAGAATTACCATTTAAAATTACCCTTTAGAGTTACCCTTTAGAATTACCCTTTAGAATTACCCTTTAGAATTACCATTTCGAATTACCATTTAGAATTACCCTTTAGAATTACCCTTTAGAATTACCATTTAGAATTACCCTTTAGAATTACCCTTTAGAATTACCATTTAGAATTACCATTTAGAATTACCCTTTAGAATTACCCTTTAGAATTACCATTTAGAATTACCCTTTAGAATTACCCATTTAGAATCACCCTTTAGAATCACCCTTTAGAATTACCGTTTAGAATTACCATTTAGAATTACCCTTTAGAGTTACCCTTTAGAATTACCCTTTAGAATTACCCTTTAGAATTACCCTTTAGAATTACCCTTTAGAATTACCATTTAGAATCACCCTTTAGAATTACCCTTTAGAATTACCCTTCAGAATTACCCTTTAGAATTACCATTTAGAATTACCATTTAGAATTACCATTTAGAATTACCATTTAGAATCACCCTTTAGAATTACCCTTTAGAATTACCATTTAGAATTACCCTTTAGAATTACCCTTTAGAATTACCATTTAGAATTACCCTTTAGAATTACCATTTAGAATTACCCTTTAGAATTACCCTTTAGAATTACCATTTAGAATTACCATTTAGAATTACCCTTTAGAATTACCCTTTAGAATTACCATTTAGAATTACCCTTTAGAATTACCCTTTAGAATTACCCTTTTGAATTACCATTTAGAATTACCCTTTAGAATTACCCTTTAGAATTACCATTTAGAATTACCCTTTAGAATTACCATTTAGAATTACCCTTTAGATTTACCATTTAGAATTACCATTTAGAATTACCATTTAGAATTACCATTTAGAATTACCCTTTAGAATTACCCTTTTGAATTACCATTTAGAATTACCCTTTAGAATTACCCTTTAGAATTACCTTTTAGAATTACCATTTAGAATTACCCTTTAGAATTACCATTTAGAATTACCTTTTAGAATTACCATTTAGAATTACCCTTTAGAATTACCCTTTAGAATTACCATTTAGAATTACCATTTAGAATTACCATTTAGAATTACCATTTAAAATTACCCTTTAGAATTACCATTTAGAATTACCCTTTAGAATTACCATTTAGAATTACCCCTTAGAATCACCCTTTAGAATTACCCTTTAGAATTACCCTTTTAGGATTACCATTTATTATTACCCTTTAGAATTACCATTTAGAATTACCCTTTAGAATTACCCTTTAGAATTACCATTTAGAATTACCATTTAGAATTACCCCTTAGAATCACCCTTTAGAATTACCATTTAGAATTACCCTTTAGAATTACCCTTTAGAATTACCATTTAGAATTACCATTTAGAATTACCCTTTAGAATTACCATTTAGAATTACCCTTTAGATTTACCATTTAGAATTACCATTTAGAATTACCATTTAGAATTACCATTTAGAATTACCCTTTAGAATTACCCTTTAGAATTACCATTTAGAATTACCATTTAGAATTACCCTTTAGAATTACCATTTAGAATTACCCTTTAGAATTACCATTTAGAATTACCATTTAGAATTACCCTTTAGAATTACCGTTTAGAATTACCCTTTAGAATTACCCATTTAGAATTACCCTTTAGAATTACCCTTTAGAATAACCATTTATAATTACCGTTTAGAATTACCCTTTAGAATTACCCTTTAGAATTACCTTTTAGAATTACCTTTTAGAATTACCATTTAGAATTACCTTTTAGAATTACCATTTAGAATTACCATTTAGAATTACCATTTAGAATTACCATTTAGAATTACCCTTTAGAATTACCATTTAGAATTACCCTTTAGAATTACCATTTAGAATTACCATTTAGAATTACCATTTAGAATTACCCTTTAGAATTACCATTTAGAATTACCATTTAGAATTACCCTTTAGAATTACCCTTTAGAATTACCATTTAGAATTACCATTTAGAATTACCATTTAGAATTACCATTTAGAATTACCATTTAGAATTACCCTTTAGAATTACCCTTTAGAATTACCATTTAGAATTACCATTTAGAATTACCCTTTAGAATTACCATTTAGAATTACCCTTTAGAATTACCCTTTAGAATTACCATTTAGAATTACCATTTAGAATTACCATTTAGAATTACCCTTTAGAATTACCCTTTAGAATTACCATTTAGAATTACCATTTAGAATTACCATTTAGAATTACCATTTAGAATTACCATTTAGAATTACCCTTTAGAATTACCCTTTAGAATTACCCTTTAGAATTACCATTTAGAATTACCCTTTAGAATTACCCTTTAGAATTACCATTTAGAATTACCATTTAGAATTACCATTTAGAATTACCCTTTAGAATTACCATTTAGAATTACCATTTAGAATTACCATTTAGAATTACCATTTAGAATTACCATTTAGAATTACCCTTTAGAATTACCATTTAGAATTACCATTTAGAATTACCATTTAGAATTACCCTTTAGAATTACCTTTTAGAATTACCATTTAGAATTACCGTTTAGAATTACCGTTTAGAATTACCCTTTAGAATTACCCATTTAGAATTACCCTTTAGAATTACCCTTTAGAATTACCGTTTAGAATTACCCTTTAGAATTACCCATTTAGAATTACCCTTTAGAATTACCCTTTAGAATTACCATTTATAATTACCGTTTAGAATTACCCTTTAGAATTACCCTTTAGAATTACCTTTTAGAATTACCTTTTAGAATTACCATTTAGAATTACCTTTTAGAATTACCATTTAGAATTACCATTTAGAATTACCATTTAGAATTACCCTTTAGAATTACCCTTTAGAATTACCATTTAGAATTACCCTTTAGAATTACCCTTTAGAATTACCATTTAGAATTACCATTTAGAATTACCCTTTAGAATTACCCTTTAGAATTACCCTTTAGAATTACCATTTAGAATTACCATTTAGAATTACCATTTAGAATTACCATTTAGAATTACCATTTAGAATTACCATTTAGAATTACCATTTAGAATTACCATTTAGAATTACCATTTTGAATTACCCTTTAGAATTACCCTTTAGAATTACCATTTAGAATTACCATTTAGAATTACCCTTTAGAATTACCCTTTAGAATTACCCTTTAGAATTACCATTTAGAATTACCCTTTAGAATTACCATTTAGAATTACCATTTAGAATTACCATTTAGAATTACCATTTAGAATTACCATTTAGAATTACCTTTTAGAATTACCCTTTAGAATTACCCTTTAGAATTACCATTTAGAATTACCCTTTAGAATTACCCTTTAGAATTACCATTTAGAATTACCATTTAGAATTACCATTTAGAATTACCATTTAGAATTACCCTTTAGAATTACCATTTAGAATTACCATTTAGAATTACCATTTAGAATTACCATTTAGAATTACCCTTTAGAATTACCATTTAGAATTACCATTTAGAATTACCATTTAGAATTACCTTTTAGAATTACCATTTAGAATTACCATTTAGAATTACCATTTAGAATTACCTTTTAGAATTACCCTTTAGAATTACCATTTAGAATTACCATTTAGAATTACCATTTAGAATTACCATTTAGAATTACCATTTAGAATTACCCATTTAGAATTACCATTTAGAATTACCCTTTAGAATTACCATTTAGAATTACCATTTAGAATTACCCTTTAGAATTACCCTTTAGAATTACCCTTTAGAATTACCATTTAGAATTACCATTTAGAATTACCATTTAGAATTACCCTTTAGAATTACCATTTAGAATTACCATTTAGAATTACCATTTAGAATTACCATTTAGAATTACCCTTTAGAATTACCATTTAGAATTACCATTTAGAATTACCATTTAGAATTACCATTTAGAATTACCCTTTAGAATTACCCTTTAGAATTACCCTTTAGAATTACCATTTAGAATTACCCTTTAGAATTACCCTTTAGAATTACCCTTTAGAATTACCATTTAGAATTACCATTTAGAATTACCATTTAGAATTACCATTTAGAATTACCATTTAGAATTACCATTTAGAATTACCCTTTAGAATTACCCTTTAGAATTACCCTTTAGAATTACCATTTAGAATTACCATTTAGAATTACCATTTAGAATTACCCTTTAGAATTACCATTTAGAATTACCATTTAGAATTACCCTTTAGAATTACCATTTACAATTACCCTTTAGAATTACCATTTAGAATTACCATTTAGAATTACCATTTAGAATTACCTTTTAGAATTACCCTTTAGAATTACCATTTAGAATTACCATTTAGAATTACCATTTAGAATTACCATTTAGAATTACCATTTAGAATTACCCTTTAGAATTACCCTTTAGAATTACCATTTAGAATTACCATTTAGAATTACCCTTTAGAATTACCATTTAGAATTACCCTTTAGAATTACCATTTAGAATTACCATTTAGAATTACCATTTAGAATTACCATTTAGAATTACCATTTAGAATTACCCTTTAGAATTACCATTTAGAATTACCCTTTAGAATTACCCTTTAGAATTACCCTTTAGAATTACCATTTAGAATTACCCTTTAGAATTACCATTTAGAATTACCATTTAGAATTACCCTTTAGAATTACCATTTAGAATTACCCTTTAGAATTACCATTTAGAATTACCCTTTAGAATTACCATTTAGAATTACCCTTTAGAATTACCATTTAGAATTACCATTTAGAATTACCATTTAGAATTACCCTTTAGAATTACCATTTAGAATTACCCTTTAGAATTACCATTTAGAATTACCATTTAGAATTACCATTTAGAATTACCATTTAGAATTACCCTTTAGAATTACCCTTTAGAATTACCATTTAGAATTACCCTTTAGAATTACCATTTAGAATTACCATTTAGAATTACCATTTAGAATTACCCTTTAGAATTACCATTTAGAATTACCCTTTAGAATTACCATTTAGAATTACCATTTAGAATTACCATTTAGAATTACCATTTAGAATTACCCTTTAGAATTACCCTTTAGAATTACCATTTAGAATTACCCTTTAGAATTACCCTTTAGAATTACCATTTAGAATTACCATTTAGAATTACCATTTAGAATTACCATTTAGAATTACCATTTAGAATTACCCTTTAGAATTACCCTTTAGAATTACCATTTAGAATTACCATTTAGAATTACCCTTTAGAATTACCATTTAGAATTACCCTTTAGAATTACCCTTTAGAATTACCATTTAGAATTACCATTTAGAATTACCATTTAGAATTACCATTTAGAATTACCATTTAGAATTACCCTTTAGAATTACCATTTAGAATTACCATTTAGAATTACCATTTAGAATTACCATTTAGAATTACCATTTAGAATTACCCTTTAGAATTACCCTTTAGAATTACCCTTTAGAATTACCATTTAGAATTACCCTTTAGAATTACCCTTTAGAATTACCATTTAGAATTACCATTTAGAATTACCATTTAGAATTACCCTTTAGAATTACCATTTAGAATTACCATTTAGAATTACCATTTAGAATTACCATTTAGAATTACCATTTAGAATTACCCTTTAGAATTACCATTTAGAATTACCATTTAGAATTACCATTTAGAATTACCCTTTAGAATTACCTTTTAGAATTACCTTTTAGAATTACCATTTAGAATTACCCTTTAGAATTACCGTTTAGAATTACCCTTTAGAATTACCCTTTAGAATTACCTTTTAGAATTACCTTTTAGAATTACCTTTTAGAATTACCATTTAGAATTACCTTTTAGAATTACCATTTAGAATTACCATTTAGAATTACCGTTTAGAATTACCCTTTAGAATTACCCATTTAGAATTACCCTTTAGAATTACCCTTTAGAATTACCGTTTAGAATTACCCTTTAGAATTACCCATTTAGAATTACCCTTTAGAATTACCCTTTAGAATTACCATTTATAATTACCGTTTAGAATTACCCTTTAGAATTACCCTTTAGAATTACCTTTTAGAATTACCTTTTAGAATTACCATTTAGAATTACCTTTTAGAATTACCATTTAGAATTACCATTTAGAATTACCATTTAGAATTACCCTTTAGAATTACCCTTTAGAATTACCATTTAGAATTACCCTTTAGAATTACCCTTTAGAATTACCATTTAGAATTACCATTTAGAATTACCCTTTAGAATTACCCTTTAGAATTACCCTTTAGAATTACCATTTAGAATTACCATTTAGAATTACCATTTAGAATTACCATTTAGAATTACCATTTAGAATTACCCTTTAGAATTACCCTTTAGAATTACCATTTAGAATTACCATTTAGAATTACCCTTTAGAATTACCCTTTAGAATTACCCTTTAGAATTACCATTTAGAATTACCCTTTAGAATTACCATTTAGAATTACCATTTAGAATTACCATTTAGAATTACCATTTAGAATTACCATTTAGAATTACCTTTTAGAATTACCCTTTAGAATTACCCTTTAGAATTACCATTTAGAATTACCATTTAGAATTACCATTTAGAATTACCCTTTAGAATTACCATTTAGAATTACCATTTAGAATTACCCTTTAGAATTACCCTTTAGAATTACCCTTTAGAATTACCATTTAGAATTACCCTTTAGAATTACCATTTAGAATTACCATTTAGAATTACCATTTAGAATTACCATTTAGAATTACCATTTAGAATTACCATTTAGAATTACCATTTAGAATTACCCTTTAGAATTACCCTTTAGAATTACCATTTAGAATTACCATTTAGAATTACCATTTAGAATTACCCTTTAGAATTACCATTTAGAATTACCATTTAGAATTACCATTTAGAATTACCATTTAGAATTACCCTTTAGAATTACCATTTAGAATTACCATTTAGAATTACCATTTAGAATTACCCTTTAGAATTACCATTTAGAATTACCATTTAGAATTACCATTTAGAATTACCTTTTAGAATTACCCTTTAGAATTACCATTTAGAATTACCATTTAGAATTACCATTTAGAATTACCCATTTAGAATTACCATTTAGAATTACCCATTTAGAATTACCCATTTAGAATTACCCTTTAGAATTACCATTTAGAATTACCATTTAGAATTACCCTTTAGAATTACCCTTTAGAATTACCCTTTAGAATTACCATTTAGAATTACCATTTAGAATTACCATTTAGAATTACCCTTTAGAATTACCATTTAGAATTACCATTTAGAATTACCATTTAGAATTACCCTTTAGAATTACCATTTAGAATTACCATTTAGAATTACCATTTAGAATTACCATTTAGAATTACCATTTAGAATTACCCTTTAGAATTACCATTTAGAATTACCATTTAGAATTACCATTTAGAATTACCCTTTAGAATTACCCTTTAGAATTACCCTTTAGAATTACCATTTAGAATTACCATTTAGAATTACCATTTAGAATTACCATTTAGAATTACCATTTAGAATTACCATTTAGAATTACCCTTTAGAATTACCCTTTAGAATTACCCTTTAGAATTACCATTTAGAATTACCATTTAGAATTACCATTTAGAATTACCCTTTAGAATTACCATTTAGAATTACCATTTAGAATTACCCTTTAGAATTACCATTTAGAATTACCCTTTAGAATTACCATTTAGAATTACCATTTAGAATTACCATTTAGAATTACCTTTTAGAATTACCCTTTAGAATTACCATTTAGAATTACCATTTAGAATTACCATTTAGAATTACCATTTAGAATTACCATTTAGAATTACCCTTTAGAATTACCCTTTAGAATTACCATTTAGAATTACCATTTAGAATTACCCTTTAGAATTACCATTTAGAATTACCCTTTAGAATTACCATTTAGAATTACCATTTAGAATTACCATTTAGAATTACCATTTAGAATTACCATTTAGAATTACCCTTTAGAATTACCATTTAGAATTACCCTTTAGAATTACCCTTTAGAATTACCCTTTAGAATTACCATTTAGAATTACCCTTTAGAATTACCATTTAGAATTACCATTTAGAATTACCCTTTAGAATTACCATTTAGAATTACCCTTTAGAATTACCATTTAGAATTACCCTTTAGAATTACCATTTAGAATTACCCTTTAGAATTACCATTTAGAATTACCATTTAGAATTACCATTTAGAATTACCCTTTAGAATTACCATTTAGAATTACCCTTTAGAATTACCATTTAGAATTACCATTTAGAATTACCATTTAGAATTACCATTTAGAATTACCATTTAGAATTACCATTTAGAATTACCATTTAGAATTACCATTTAGAATTACCCTTTAGAATTACCCTTTAGAATCACCCTTTAGAATTACCCTTTAGAATTACCATTTAGAATTACCATTTAGAATTACCATTTAGAATTACCCTTTAGAATTACCCTTTAGAATTACCATTTAAGAATTACCCTTTAGAATTACCCTTTAGAATTACCATTTAGAATCACCCTTTAGAATCACCCTTTAGAATTACCCTTTAGAATTACCATTTAGAATTACCCTTTAGAATTACCATTTAGAATCACCCTTTAGAATCACCCTTTAGAATTACCCTTTAGAATTACCATTTAGAATTACCCTTTAGAATTACCCTTTAGAATTACCCTTTAGAATTACCCTTTAGAATTACCCTTTAGAATTACCATTTAGAATTACCATTTAGAATTACCCTTTAGAATTACCATTTAGAATTACCATTTAGAATTACCATTTAGAATTACCATTTAGAATTACCATTTAGAATTACCCTTTAGAATTACCATTTAGAATTACCATTTAGAATTACCATTTAGAATTACCCTTTAGAATTACCTTTTAGAATTACCTTTTAGAATTACCATTTAGAATTACCCTTTAGAATTACCGTTTAGAATTACCCTTTAGAATTACCCTTTAGAATTACCTTTTAGAATTACCTTTTAGAATTACCTTTTATAATTACCATTTAGAATTACCTTTTAGAATTACCATTTAGAATTACCATTTCGAATTACCGTTTAGAATTACCCTTTAGAATTACCCATTTTGAATTACCCTTTAGAATTACCCTTTAGAATTACCGTTTAGAATTACCCTTTAGAATTACCCATTTAGAATTACCCTTTAGAATTACCCTTTAGAATTACCATTTATAATTACCGTTTAGAATTACCCTTTAGAATTACCCTTTAGAATTACCTTTTAGAATTACCTTTTAGAATTACCATTTAGAATTACCTTTTAGAATTACCATTTAGAATTACCATTTAGAATTACCATTTAGAATTACCATTTAGAATTATCCTTTAGAATTACCATTTAGAATTACCATTTAGAATTACCATTTAGAATTACCCTTTAGAATTACCATTTAGAATTACCATTTAGAATTACCATTTAGAATTACCCTTTAGAATTACCATTTAGAATTACCATTTAGAATTACCCTTTAGAATTACCCTTTAGAATTACCATTTAGAATTACCATTTAGAATTACCATTTAGAATTACCATTTAGAATTACCCTTTAGAATTACCATTTAGAATTACCATTTAGAATTACCCTTTAGAATTACCATTTAGAATTACCCTTTAGAATTACCCTTTAGAATTACCATTTAGAATTACCATTTAGAATTACCATTTAGAATTACCATTTAGAATTACCCTTTAGAATTACCCTTTAGAATTACCATTTAGAATTACCATTTAGAATTACCATTTAGAATTACCATTTAGAATTACCATTTAGAATTACCCTTTAGAATTACCCTTTAGAATTACCCTTTAGAATTACCATTTAGAATTACCCTTTAGAATTACCCTTTAGAATTACCATTTAGAATTACCATTTAGAATTACCCTTTAGAATTACCCTTTAGAATTACCCTTTAGAATTACCATTTAGAATTACCATTTAGAATTACCATTTAGAATTACCATTTAGAATTACCCTTTAGAATTACCCTTTAGAATTACCATTTAGAATTACCATTTAGAATTACCCTTTAGAATTACCCTTTAGAATTACCCTTTAGAATTACCATTTAGAATTACCCTTTAGAATTACCATTTAGAATTACCATTTAGAATTACCATTTAGAATTACCATTTAGAATTACCATTTAGAATTACCTTTTAGAATTACCCTTTGGAATTACCCTTTAGAATTACCATTTAGAATTACCCTTTAGAATTACCCTTTAGAATTACCATTTAGAATTACCATTTAGAATTACCATTTAGAATTACCCTTTAGAATTACCATTTAGAATTACCATTTAGAATTACCATTTAGAATTACCATTTAGAATTACCCTTTAGAATTACCATTTAGAATTACCATTTAGAATTACCATTTAGAATTACCCTTTAGAATTACCATTTAGAATTACCATTTAGAATTACCATTTAGAATTACCTTTTAGAATTACCCTTTAGAATTACCATTTAGAATTACCATTTAGAATTACCATTTAGAATTACCATTTAGAATTACCATTTAGAATTACCCATTTAGAATTACCATTTAGAATTACCCTTTAGAATTACCATTTAGAATTACCATTTAGAATTACCCTTTAGAATTACCCTTTAGAATTACCCTTTAGAATTACCCTTTAGAATTACCATTTAGAATTACCATTTAGAATTACCATTTAGAATTACCCTTTAGAATTACCATTTAGAATTACCATTTAGAATTACCATTTAGAATTACCATTTAGAATTACCATTTAGAATTACCCTTTAGAATTACCATTTAGAATTACCATTTAGAATTACCATTTAGAATTACCATTTAGAATTACCCTTTAGAATTACCCTTTAGAATTACCCTGTAGAATTACCATTTAGAATTACCATTTAGAATTACCATTTAGAATTACCATTTAGAATTACCATTTAGAATTACCATTTAGAATTACCATTTAGAATTACCCTTTAGAATTACCCTTTAGAATTACCCTTTAGAATTACCATTTAGAATTACCATTTAGAATTACCATTTAGAATTACCCTTTAGAATTACCATTTAGAATTACCATTTAGAATTACCCTTTAGAATTACCATTTAGAATTACCCTTTAGAATTACCATTTAGAATTACCATTTAGAATTACCATTTAGAATTACCATTTAGAATTACCATTTAGAATTACCTTTTAGAATTACCCTTTAGAATTACCATTTAGAATTACCATTTAGAATTACCATTTAGAATTACCATTTAGAATTACCATTTAGAATTACCCTTTAGAATTACCCTTTAGAATTACCATTTAGAATTACCATTTAGAATTACCCTTTAGAATTACCATTTAGAATTACCATTTAGAATTACCATTTAGAATTACCATTTAGAATTACCATTTAGAATTACCATTTAGAATTACCCTTTAGAATTACCCTTTAGAATTACCCTTTAGAATTACCATTTAGAATTACCCTTTAGAATTACCATTTAGAATTACCATTTAGAATTACCCTTTAGAATTACCATTTAGAATTACCCTTTAGAATTACCATTTAGAATTACCCTTTAGAATTACCCTTTAGAATTACCATTTAGAATTACCCTTTAGAATTACCATTTAGAATTACCATTTAGAATTACCCTTTAGAATTACCATTTAGAATTACCCTTTAGAATTACCATTTAGAATTACCATTTCGAATTACCATTTAGAATTACCATTTAGAATTACCCTTTAGAATTACCCTTTAGAATTACCATTTAGAATTACCATTTAGAATTACCATTTAGAATTACCATTTAGAATTACCCTTTAGAATTACCCTTTAGAATTACCCTTTAGAATTACCATTTAGAATTACCATTTAGAATTACCATTTAGAATTACCCTTTAGAATTACCCTTTAGAATTACCATTTAGAATTACCATTTAGAATTACCATTTAGAATTACCATTTAGAATTACCATTTAGAATTACCATTTAGAATTACCCTTTAGAATTACCCTTTAGAATTACCCTTTAGAATTACCCTTTAGAATTACCATTTAGAATTACCCTTTAGAATTACCATTTAGAATTACCATTTAGAATTACCCTTTAGAATTACCCTTTAGAATTACCATTTAGAATTACCCTTTAGAATTACCATTTAGAATTACCCTTTAGAATTACCCTTTAGAATTACCATTTAGAATTACCCTTTAGAATTACCATTTAGAATTACCATTTAGAATTACCATTTAGAATTACCCTTTAGAATTACCATTTAGAATTACCCTTTAGAATTACCATTTAGAATTACCATTTAGAATTATCATTTAGAATTACCATTTAGAATTACCCTTTAGAATTACCCTTTAGAATTACCATTTAGAATTACCATTTAGAATTACCATTTAGAATTACCATTTAGAATTACCCTTTAGAATTACCATTTAGAATTACCATTTAGAATTACCATTTAGAATTACCCTTGAGAATTACCCTTTAGAATTACCATTTAGAATTACCATTTAGAATTACCATTTAGAATTACCATTTAGAATTACCATTTAGAATTACCATTTAGAATTACCCTTTAGAATTACCCTTTAGAATCACCCTTTAGAATTACCCTTTAGAATTACCATTTAGAATTACCATTTAGAATTACCATTTAGAATTACCCTTTAGAATTACCCTTTAGAATTACCATTTAGAATTACCATTTAGAATTACCATTTAGAATTACCCTTTAGAATTACCCTTTAGAATTACCATTTAGAATTACCCTTTAGAATTACCCTTTAGAATTACCATTTAGAATCACCCTTTAGAATCACCCTTTAGAATTACCCTTTAGAATTACCATTTAGAATTACCCTTTAGAATTACCATTTAGAATCACCCTTTAGAATCACCCTTTAGAATTACCCTTTAGAATTACCCTTTAGAATTACCATTTTGAATCACCCTTTAGAATTACCCTTTAGAATTACCATTTAGAATTACCCTTTAGAATTACCATTTAGAATCACCCTTTAGAATCACCCTTTAGCATCACCCTTTAGAATCACCCTTTAGAATCACCCTTTAGAATTACCCTTTAGAATCACCCTTTAGAATTACCATTTAGAATTACCATTTAGAATTACCCTTTAGAATTACCATTTAGAATTACCATTTAGAATTACCATTTAGAATTCCCATTTAGAATTACCCTTTAGAATTACCCTTTAGAATTACCCTTTAGAATTACCATTTAGAATTACCATTTAGAATTACCATTTAGAATTACCATTTAGAATTACCCTTTAGAATTACCCTTTAGAATTACCCTTTAGAATTACCATTTAGAATTACCATTTAGAATTACCCTTTAGAATCACCCTTTAGAATCACCCTTTAGAATTACCATTTAGAATTACCCTTTAGAATTACCATTTAGAATTACCATTTAGAATTACCATTTAGAATTACCATTTAGAATTACCCTTTAGAATTACCATTTAGAATTACCATTTAGAATTACCCTTTAGAATCACCCTTTAGAATCACCCTTTAGAATTACCATTTAGAATTACCATTTAGAATTACCATTTAGAATTACCATTTAGAATTACCATTTAGAATTACCCTTTAGAATTACCATTTAGAATTACCATTTAGAATTACCATTTAGAATTACCATTTAGAATTACCCTTTAGAATTACCATTTAGAATTACCCTTTAGAATTACCATTTAGAATTACCATTTAGAATTACCATTTAGAATTACCCTTTAGAATTACCCTTTAGAATTACCCTTTAGAATTACCGTTTAGAATTACCCTTTAGAATCACCCTTTAGAATTACCCTTTAGAATTACCATTTAGAATTACCATTTAGAATTACCATTTAGAATTACCCTTTAGAATTACCATTTAGAATTACCATTTAGAATTACCATTTAGAATTACCATTTAGAATTACCCTTTAGAATTACCATTTAGAATTACCCTTTAGAATTACCATTTAGAATTACCATTTAGAATTACCATTTAGAATTACCCTTTAGAATTACCCTTTAGAATTACCCTTTAGAATTACCGTTTAGAATTACCCTTTAGAATCACCCTTTAGAATTACCCTTTAGAATTACCATTTAGAATTACCGTTTAGAATTACCGTTTAGAATTACCCTTTAGAATTACCCTTTAGAATTACCCTTTAGAATTACCATTTAGAATTACCATTTAGAATTACCATTTAGAATTACCATTTAGAATTACAATTTAGAATTACCCTTTAGAATTACCATTTAGAATTACCATTTAGAATTACCATTTAGAATTACCATTTAGAATTACCATTTAGAATTACCATTTAGAATTACCCTTTAGAATTACCCTTTAGAATTACCATTTAGAATTACCATTTAGAATTACCCTTTAGAATTACCATTTAGAATTACCCTTTAGAATTACCATTTAGAATTACCATTTAGAATTACCATTTAGAATTACCATTTAGAATTACCATTTAGAATTACCCTTTAGAATTACCCTTTAGAATTACCCTTTAGAATTACCCTTTAGAATTACCATTTAGAATTACCCTTTAGAATTACCATTTAGAATTACCATTTAGAATTACCCTTTAGAATTACCATTTAGAATTACCCTTTAGAATTACCATTTAGAATTACCCTTTAGAATTACCATTTAGAATTACCCTTTAGAATTACCATTTAGAATTACCATTTAGAATTACCATTTAGAATTACCCTTTAGAATTACCATTTAGAATTACCCTTTAGAATTACCATTTAGAATTACCATTTAGAATTACCATTTAGAATTACCATTTAGAATTACCATTTAGAATTACCATTTAGAATTACCATTTAGAATTACCCTTCAGAATTACCATTTAGAATTACCATTTAGAATTACCATTTAGAATTACCCTTTAGAATTACCCTTGAGAATTACCATTTAGAATTACCATTTAGAATTACCATTTAGAATTACCATTTAGAATTACCATTTCGAATTACCATTTAGAATTACCCTTTAGAATTACCCTTTAGAATTACCATTTAGAATTACCATTTAGAATTACCATTTAGAATTACCCTTTAGAATTACCCTTTAGAATTACCATTTAGAATTACCCTTTAGAATTACCCTTTAGAATTACCATTTAGAATCACCCTTTAGAATCACCCTTTAGAATTACCCTTTAGAATTACCATTTAGAATTACCCTTTAGAATTACCATTTAGAATCACCCTTTAGAATCACCCTTTAGAATTACCCTTTAGAATTACCCTTTAGAATTACCATTTAGAATCACCCTTTATAATTACCCTTTAGAATTACCATTTAGAATTACCCTTTAGAATTACCATTTAGAATCACCCTTTAGAATCACCCTTTAGAATTACCCTTTAGAATCACCCTTTAGAATCACCCTTTAGAATTACCCTTTAGAATTACCCTTTAGAATTACCATTTAGAATTACCATTTAGAATTACCCTTTAGAATTACCATTTAGAATTACCATTTAGAATTACCATTTAGAATTACCATTTAGAATTACCCTTTAGAATTACCCTTTAGAATTACCCTTTAGAATTACCATTTAGAATTACCATTTAGAATTACCATTTAGAATTACCATTTAGAATTACACTTTAGAATTACCCTTTAGAATTACCCTTTAGAATTACCCTTTAGAATTACCATTTAGAATTACCATTTAGAATTACCCTTTAGAATCACCCTTTAGAATCACCCTTTAGAATTACCATTTAGAATTACCCTTTAGAATTACCATTTAGAATTACCATTTAGAATTACCCTTTAGAATTACCATTTAGAATTACCATTTAGAATTACCATTTAGAATTACCATTTAGAATTACCATTTAGAATTACCCTTTAGAATTACCATTTAGAATTACCATTTAGAATTACCATTTAGAATTACCATTTAGAATTACCCTTTAGAATTACCATTTAGAATTACCATTTAGAATTACCCTTTAGAATTACCCTTTAGAATTACCATTCAGAATTACCCTTTAGAATTACCATTTAGAATTACCATTTAGAATTACCATTTAGAATTACCATTTAGAATTACCATTTAGAATTACCCTTTAGAATCACCCTTTAGAATTACCATTTAGAATTACCATTTAGAATTACCATTTAGAATTACCATTTAGAATTACCATTTAGAATTACCATTTAGAATTACCATTTAGAATTACCATTTAGAATTACCATTTAGAATTACCATTTAGAATTACCATTTAGAATTACCCTTTAGAATTACCCTTTAGAATTACCATTTAGAATTACCATTTAGAATTACCATTTAGAATCACCCTTTAGAATTACCATTTAGAATTACCCTTTAGAATTACCATTTAGAATTACCATTTAGAATTACCCTTTAGAATTACCATTTAGAATTACCCTTTAGAATTACCATTTAGAATTACCATTTAGAATGACCATTTAGAATTACCATTTAGAATTACCCTTTAGAATCACCCTTTAGAATTACCATTTAGAATTACCCTTTAGAATTACCATTTAGAATTACCATTTAGAATTACCATTTAGAATTACCCTTTAGAATTACCCTTTAGAATTACCATTTAGAATTACCATTTAGAATTACCATTTAGAATTACCATTTAGAATTACCCTTTAGAATTACCATTTAGAATTACCATTTAGAATTACCATTTAGAATTACCATTTAGAATTACCCTTTAGAATCACCCTTTAGAATTACCATTTAGAATTACCCTTTAGAATTACCATTTAGAATTACCATTTAGAATTACCATTTAGAATTACCCTTTAGAATTACCCTTTAGAATTACCATTTAGAATTACCCTTTAGAATTACCATTTAGAATTACCATTTAGAATTACCATTTAGAATTACCCTTTAGAATTACCATTTAGAATTCCCATTTGGAATTACCATTTAGAATTACCCTTTAGAATTACCCTTTAGAATTACCATTTAGAATTACCCTTTAGAATTACCATTTAGAATTACCATTTAGAATTACCATTTAGAATTACCCTTTAGAATTACCATTTAGAATTACCATTTAGAATTACCATTTAGAATTACCATTTAGAATTACCCTTTAGAATTACCCTTTAGAATTACCCTTTAGAATTACCATTTAGAATTACCATTTAGAATTACCCTTTAGAATTACCCTTTAGAATTACCATTTAGAATTACCATTTAGAATTACCCTTTAGAATTACCATTTAGAATTACCATTTAGAATTACCCTTTAGAATTACCATTTAGAATTACCATTTAGAATTACCCTTTAGAATTACCCTTTAGAATTACCGCTTAGAGTTACCCTTTAGAATTACCCTTTAGAATTACCCTTTAGAATTACCATTTAGAATTACCATTTAGAATTACCATTTAGAATTACACTTTAGAATTACCCTTTAGAATTACCGTTTAGAATTACCCTTTAGAATTACCCTTTAGAATTACCCTTTAGAATTACCATTTAGAATTACCCTTTAGAATTACCATTTAGAATTACCCTTTAGAATTACAATTTAGAATTACCCTTTAGAATTACCATTTACAATTACCATTTAGAATTACCATTTAGAATTACCATTTAGAATTACCCTTTAGAATTACCATTTAGAATTACCATTTAGAATTACCATTTAGAATTACCATTTAGAATTACCCTTTAGAATTACCATTTAGAATTACCATTTAGAATTACCTTTTAGAATTACCATTTAGAATTACCATTTAGAATTACCATTTAGAATTACCTTTTAGAATTACCATTTAGAATTACCATTTAGAATTACCATTTAGAATTACCATTTAGAATTACCCTTTAGAATTACCCTTTAGAATTACCCTGTAGAATTACCATTTAGAATTACCATTTAGAATTACCATTTAGAATTACCATTTAGAATTACCATTTAGAATTACCATTTAGAATTACCCTTTAGAATTACCCTTTAGAATTACCCTTTAGAATTACCATTTAGAATTACCATTTAGAATTACCATTTAGAATTACCCTTTAGAATTACCATTTAGAATTACCATTTAGAATTACCCTTTAGAATTACCATTTAGAATTACCCTTTAGAATTACCATTTAGAATTACCATTTAGAATTACCATTTAGAATTACCTTTTAGAATTACCCTTTAGAATTACCATTTAGAATTACCATTTAGAATTACCATTTAGAATTACCATTTAGAATTACCCTTTAGAATTACCCTTTAGAATTACCATTTAGAATTACCATTTAGAATTACCCTTTAGAATTACCATTTAGAATTACCCTTTAGAATTACCATTTAGAATTACCATTTAGAATTACCATTTAGAATTACCATTTAGAATTACCATTTAGAATTACCCTTTAGAATTACCATTTAGAATTACCCTTTAGAATTACCCTTTAGAATTACCCTTTAGAATTACCATTTAGAATTACCCTTTAGAATTACCATTTAGAATTACCATTTAGAATTACCCTTTAGAATTACCATTTAGAATTACCCTTTAGAATTACCATTTAGAATTACCCTTTAGAATTACCATTTAGAATTACCCTTTAGAATTACCATTTAGAATTACCATTTAGAATTACCATTTAGAATTACCCTTTAGAATTACCATTTAGAATTACCCTTTAGAATTACCATTTAGAATTACCATTTAGAATTACCATTTAGAATTACCATTTAGAATTACCATTTAGAATTACCCTTTAGAATTACCATTTAGAATTACCCTTTAGAATTACCATTTAGAATTACCATTTAGAATTACCATTTAGAATTACCCTTTAGAATTACCCTTTAGAATTACCATTTAGAATTACCATTTAGAATTACCATTTAGAATTACCATTTAGAATTACCATTTAGAATTACCATTTAGAATTACCCTTTAGAATTACCCTTTAGAATCACCCTTTAGAATTACCCTTTAGAATTACCATTTAGAATTACCATTTAGAATTACCATTTAGAATTACCCTTTAGAATTACCCTTTAGAATTACCATTTAGAATTACCATTTAGAATTACCATTTAGAATTACCCTTTAGAATTACCCTTTAGAATTACCATTTAGAATTACCCTTTAGAATTACCCTTTAGAATTACCATTTAGAATCACCCTTTAGAATCACCCTTTAGAATTACCCTTTAGAATTACCATTTAGAATTACCCTTTAGAATTACCATTTAGAATCACCCTTTAGAATCACCCTTTAGAATTACCCTTTAGAATTACCCTTTAGAATTACCATTTTGAATCACCCTTTAGAATTACCCTTTAGAATTACCATTTAGAATTACCCTTTAGAATTACCATTTAGAATCACCCTTTAGAATCACCCTTTAGCATCACCCTTTAGAATCACCCTTTAGAATCACCCTTTAGAATTACCCTTTAGAATCACCCTTTAGAATTACCATTTAGAATTACCATTTAGAATTACCCTTTAGAATTACCATTTAGAATTACCATTTAGAATTACCATTTAGAATTACCATTTAGAATTACCCTTTAGAATTACCCTTTAGAATTACCCTTTAGAATTACCATTTAGAATTACCATTTAGAATTACCATTTAGAATTACCATTTAGAATTACCCTTTAGAATTACCCTTTAGAATTACCCTTTAGAATTACCATTTAGAATTACCATTTAGAATTACCCTTTAGAATCACCCTTTAGAATCACCCTTTAGAATTACCATTTAGAATTACCCTTTAGAATTACCATTTAGAATTACCATTTAGAATTACCATTTAGAATTACCATTTAGAATTACCCTTTAGAATTACCATTTAGAATTACCATTTAGAATTACCCTTTAGAATCACCCTTTAGAATCACCCTTTAGAATTACCATTTAGAATTACCATTTAGAATTACCATTTAGAATTACCATTTAGAATTACCATTTAGAATTACCCTTTAGAATTACCATTTAGAATTACCATTTAGAATTACCATTTAGAATTACCATTTAGAATTACCCTTTAGAATTACCATTTAGAATTACCCTTTAGAATTACCATTTAGAATTACCATTTAGAATTACCATTTAGAATTACCCTTTAGAATTACCCTTTAGAATTACCCTTTAGAATTACCGTTTAGAATTACCCTTTAGAATCACCCTTTAGAATTACCCTTTAGAATTACCATTTAGAATTACCGTTTAGAATTACCGTTTAGAATTACCCTTTAGAATTACCCTTTAGAATTACCCTTTAGAATTACCATTTAGAATTACCATTTAGAATTACCATTTAGAATTACCATTTAGAATTACAATTTAGAATTACCCTTTAGAATTACCATTTAGAATTACCATTTAGAATTACCATTTAGAATTACCATTTAGAATTACCATTTAGAATTACCATTTAGAATTACCCTTTAGAATTACCCTTTAGAATTACCATTTAGAATTACCATTTAGAATTACCCTTTAGAATTACCATTTAGAATTACCCTTTAGAATTACCATTTAGAATTACCATTTAGAATTACCATTTAGAATTACCATTTAGAATTACCATTTAGAATTACCCTTTAGAATTACCATTTAGAATTACCTTTTAGAATTACCCTTTGGAATTACCCTTTAGAATTACCATTTAGAATTACCCTTTAGAATTACCATTTAGAATTACCATTTAGAATTACCCTTTAGAATTACCATTTAGAATTACCCTTTAGAATTACCATTTAGAATTACCCTTTAGAATTACCATTTAGAATTACCCTTTAGAATTACCATTTAGAATTACCATTTAGAATTACCATTTAGAATTACCCTTTAGAATTACCATTTAGAATTACCATTTAGAATTACCCTTTAGAATTACCCTTTAGAATTACCATTTAGAATTACCATTTAGAATTACCCTTTAGAATTACCCTTTAGAATTACCCTTTAGAATTACCATTTAGAATTACCATTTAGAATTACCATTTAGAATTACCATTTAGAATTACCCTTTAGAATTACCCTTTAGAATTACCATTTAGAATTACCATTTAGAATTACCCTTTAGAATTACCCTTTAGAATTACCCTTTAGAATTACCATTTAGAATTACCCTTTAGAATTACCATTTAGAATTACCATTTAGAATTACCATTTAGAATTACCATTTAGAATTACCATTTAGAATTACCTTTTAGAATTACCCTTTGGAATTACCCTTTAGAATTACCATTTAGAATTACCCTTTAGAATTACCCTTTAGAATTACCATTTAGAATTACCATTTAGAATTACCATTTAGAATTACCCTTTAGAATTACCATTTAGAATTACCATTTAGAATTACCATTTAGAATTACCATTTAGAATTACCCTTTAGAATTACCATTTAGAATTACCATTTAGAATTACCATTTAGAATTACCCTTTAGAATTACCATTTAGAATTACCATTTAGAATTACCATTTAGAATTACCTTTTAGAATTACCCTTTAGAATTACCATTTAGAATTACCATTTAGAATTACCATTTAGAATTACCATTTAGAATTACCATTTAGAATTACCCATTTAGAATTACCATTTAGAATTACCCTTTAGAATTACCATTTAGAATTACCATTTAGAATTACCCTTTAGAATTACCCTTTAGAATTACCCTTTAGAATTACCCTTTAGAATTACCATTTAGAATTACCATTTAGAATTACCATTTAGAATTACCCTTTAGAATTACCATTTAGAATTACCATTTAGAATTACCATTTAGAATTACCATTTAGAATTACCATTTAGAATTACCCTTTAGAATTACCATTTAGAATTACCATTTAGAATTACCATTTAGAATTACCATTTAGAATTACCCTTTAGAATTACCCTTTAGAATTACCCTGTAGAATTACCATTTAGAATTACCATTTAGAATTACCATTTAGAATTACCATTTAGAATTACCATTTAGAATTACCATTTAGAATTACCATTTAGAATTACCCTTTAGAATTACCCTTTAGAATTACCCTTTAGAATTACCATTTAGAATTACCATTTAGAATTACCATTTAGAATTACCCTTTAGAATTACCATTTAGAATTACCATTTAGAATTACCCTTTAGAATTACCATTTAGAATTACCCTTTAGAATTACCATTTTGAATTACCATTTAGAATTACCATTTAGAATTACCATTTAGAATTACCATTTAGAATTACCTTTTAGAATTACCCTTTAGAATTACCATTTAGAATTACCATTTAGAATTACCATTTAGAATTACCATTTAGAATTACCATTTAGAATTACCCTTTAGAATTACCCTTTAGAATTACCATTTAGAATTACCATTTAGAATTACCCTTTAGAATTACCATTTAGAATTACCATTTAGAATTACCATTTAGAATTACCATTTAGAATTACCATTTAGAATTACCCTTTAGAATTACCATTTAGAATTACCATTTAGAATTACCATTTAGAATTACCCTTTAGAATTACCCTTTAGAATTACCATTTAGAATTACCCTTTAGAATTACCATTTAGAATTACCCTTTAGAATTACCATTTAGAATTACCATTTAGAATTACCATTTAGAATTACCATTTAGAATTACCATTTAGAATTACCATTTAGAATTACCCTTTAGAATTACCCTTTAGAATTACCCTTTAGAATTACCATTTAGAATTACCCTTTAGAATTACCATTTAGAATTACCATTTAGAATTACCCTTTAGAATTACCATTTAGAATTACCCTTTAGAATTACCATTTAGAATTACCCTTTAGAATTACCCTTTAGAATTACCATTTAGAATTACCCTTTAGAATTACCATTTAGAATTACCATTTAGAATTACCATTTAGAATTACCCTTTAGAATTACCATTTAGAATTACCCTTTAGAATTACCATTTAGAATTACCATTTCGAATTACCATTTAGAATTACCATTTAGAATTACCCTTTAGAATTACCCTTTAGAATTACCATTTAGAATTACCATTTAGAATTACCATTTAGAATTACCATTTAGAATTACCCTTTAGAATTACCCTTTAGAATTACCCTTTAGAATTACCATTTAGAATTACCATTTAGAATTACCATTTAGAATTACCCTTTAGAATTACCCTTTAGAATTACCATTTAGAATTACCATTTAGAATTACCATTTAGAATTACCATTTAGAATTACCATTTAGAATTACCATTTAGAATTACCCTTTAGAATTACCCTTTAGAATTACCCTTTAGAATTACCCTTTAGAATTACCATTTAGAATTACCCTTTAGAATTACCATTTAGAATTACCATTTAGAATTACCCTTTAGAATTACCCTTTAGAATTACCATTTAGAATTACCCTTTAGAATTACCATTTAGAATTACCCTTTAGAATTACCCTTTAGAATTACCATTTAGAATTACCCTTTAGAATTACCATTTAGAATTACCATTTAGAATTACCATTTAGAATTACCCTTTAGAATTACCATTTAGAATTACCCTTTAGAATTACCATTTAGAATTACCATTTAGAATTATCATTTAGAATTACCATTTAGAATTACCCTTTAGAATTACCCTTTAGAATTACCATTTAGAATTACCATTTAGAATTACCATTTAGAATTACCATTTAGAATTACCCTTTAGAATTACCCTTTAGAATTACCATTTAGAATTACCATTTAGAATTACCATTTAGAATTACCCTTGAGAATTACCCTTTAGAATTACCATTTAGAATTACCATTTAGAATTACCATTTAGAATTACCATTTAGAATTACCATTTAGAATTACCATTTAGAATTACCCTTTAGAATTACCCTTTAGAATCACCCTTTAGAATTACCCTTTAGAATTACCATTTAGAATTACCATTTAGAATTACCATTTAGAATTACCCTTTAGAATTACCCTTTAGAATTACCATTTAGAATTACCATTTAGAATTACCATTTAGAATTACCCTTTAGAATTACCCTTTAGAATTACCATTTAGAATTACCCTTTAGAATTACCCTTTAGAATTACCATTTAGAATCACCCTTTAGAATCACCCTTTAGAATTACCCTTTAGAATTACCATTTAGAATTACCCTTTAGAATTACCATTTAGAATCACCCTTTAGAATCACCCTTTAGAATTACCCTTTAGAATTACCCTTTAGAATTACCATTTTGAATCACCCTTTAGAATTACCCTTTAGAATTACCATTTAGAATTACCCTTTAGAATTACCATTTAGAATCACCCTTTAGAATCACCCTTTAGCATCACCCTTTAGAATCACCCTTTAGAATCACCCTTTAGAATTACCCTTTAGAATCACCCTTTAGAATTACCATTTAGAATTACCATTTAGAATTACCCTTTAGAATTACCATTTAGAATTACCATTTAGAATTACCATTTAGAATTCCCATTTAGAATTACCCTTTAGAATTACCCTTTAGAATTACCCTTTAGAATTACCATTTAGAATTACCATTTAGAATTACCATTTAGAATTACCATTTAGAATTACCCTTTAGAATTACCCTTTAGAATTACCCTTTAGAATTACCATTTAGAATTACCATTTAGAATTACCCTTTAGAATCACCCTTTAGAATCACCCTTTAGAATTACCATTTAGAATTACCCTTTAGAATTACCATTTAGAATTACCATTTAGAATTACCATTTAGAATTACCATTTAGAATTACCCTTTAGAATTACCATTTAGAATTACCATTTAGAATTACCCTTTAGAATCACCCTTTAGAATCACCCTTTAGAATTACCATTTAGAATTACCATTTAGAATTACCATTTAGAATTACCATTTAGAATTACCATTTAGAATTACCCTTTAGAATTACCATTTAGAATTACCATTTAGAATTACCATTTAGAATTACCATTTAGAATTACCCTTTAGAATTACCATTTAGAATTACCCTTTAGAATTACCATTTAGAATTACCATTTAGAATTACCATTTAGAATTACCCTTTAGAATTACCCTTTAGAATTACCCTTTAGAATTACCGTTTAGAATTACCCTTTAGAATCACCCTTTAGAATTACCCTTTAGAATTACCATTTAGAATTACCGTTTAGAATTACCGTTTAGAATTACCCTTTAGAATTACCCTTTAGAATTACCCTTTAGAATTACCATTTAGAATTACCATTTAGAATTACCATTTAGAATTACCATTTAGAATTACAATTTAGAATTACCCTTTAGAATTACCATTTAGAATTACCATTTAGAATTACCATTTAGAATTACCATTTAGAATTACCATTTAGAATTACCATTTAGAATTACCCTTTAGAATTACCCTTTAGAATTACCATTTAGAATTACCATTTAGAATTACCCTTTAGAATTACCATTTAGAATTACCCTTTAGAATTACCATTTAGAATTACCATTTAGAATTACCATTTAGAATTACCATTTAGAATTACCATTTAGAATTACCCTTTAGAATTACCCTTTAGAATTACCCTTTAGAATTACCCTTTAGAATTACCATTTAGAATTACCCTTTAGAATTACCATTTAGAATTACCATTTAGAATTACCCTTTAGAATTACCATTTAGAATTACCCTTTAGAATTACCATTTAGAATTACCCTTTAGAATTACCATTTAGAATTACCCTTTAGAATTACCATTTAGAATTACCATTTAGAATTACCATTTAGAATTACCCTTTAGAATTACCATTTAGAATTACCCTTTAGAATTACCATTTAGAATTACCATTTAGAATTACCATTTAGAATTACCATTTAGAATTACCATTTAGAATTACCATTTAGAATTACCATTTAGAATTACCCTTCAGAATTACCATTTAGAATTACCATTTAGAATTACCATTTAGAATTACCCTTTAGAATTACCCTTGAGAATTACCATTTAGAATTACCATTTAGAATTACCATTTAGAATTACCATTTAGAATTACCATTTCGAATTACCATTTAGAATTACCCTTTAGAATTACCCTTTAGAATTACCATTTAGAATTACCATTTAGAATTACCATTTAGAATTACCCTTTAGAATTACCCTTTAGAATTACCATTTAGAATTACCCTTTAGAATTACCCTTTAGAATTACCATTTAGAATCACCCTTTAGAATCACCCTTTAGAATTACCCTTTAGAATTACCATTTAGAATTACCCTTTAGAATTACCATTTAGAATCACCCTTTAGAATCACCCTTTAGAATTACCCTTTAGAATTACCCTTTAGAATTACCATTTAGAATCACCCTTTATAATTACCCTTTAGAATTACCATTTAGAATTACCCTTTAGAATTACCATTTAGAATCACCCTTTAGAATCACCCTTTAGAATTACCCTTTAGAATCACCCTTTAGAATCACCCTTTAGAATTACCCTTTAGAATTACCCTTTAGAATTACCATTTAGAATTACCATTTAGAATTACCCTTTAGAATTACCATTTAGAATTACCATTTAGAATTACCATTTAGAATTACCATTTAGAATTACCATTTAGAATTACCCTTTAGAATTACCCTTTAGAATTACCCTTTAGAATTACCATTTAGAATTACCATTTAGAATTACCATTTAGAATTACCATTTAGAATTACACTTTAGAATTACCCTTTAGAATTACCCTTTAGAATTACCCTTTAGAATTACCATTTAGAATTACCATTTAGAATTACCCTTTAGAATCACCCTTTAGAATCACCCTTTAGAATTACCATTTAGAATTACCCTTTAGAATTACCATTTAGAATTACCATTTAGAATTACCCTTTAGAATTACCATTTAGAATTACCATTTAGAATTACCATTTAGAATTACCATTTAGAATTACCATTTAGAATTACCCTTTAGAATTACCATTTAGAATTACCATTTAGAATTACCATTTAGAATTACCATTTAGAATTACCCTTTAGAATTACCATTTAGAATTACCATTTAGAATTACCCTTTAGAATTACCCTTTAGAATTACCATTCAGAATTACCCTTTAGAATTACCATTTAGAATTACCATTTAGAATTACCATTTAGAATTACCATTTAGAATTACCATTTAGAATTACCCTTTAGAATCACCCTTTAGAATTACCATTTAGAATTACCATTTAGAATTACCATTTAGAATTACCATTTAGAATTACCATTTAGAATTACCATTTAGAATTACCATTTAGAATTACCATTTAGAATTACCATTTAGAATTACCATTTAGAATTACCATTTAGAATTACCATTTAGAATTACCCTTTAGAATTACCCTTTAGAATTACCATTTAGAATTACCATTTAGAATTACCATTTAGAATCACCCTTTAGAATTACCATTTAGAATTACCCTTTAGAATTACCATTTAGAATTACCATTTAGAATTACCCTTTAGAATTACCATTTAGAATTACCCTTTAGAATTACCATTTAGAATTACCATTTAGAATTACCATTTAGAATTACCATTTAGAATTACCCTTTAGAATCACCCTTTAGAATTACCATTTAGAATTACCCTTTAGAATTACCATTTAGAATTACCATTTAGAATTACCATTTAGAATTACCCTTTAGAATTACCCTTTAGAATTACCATTTAGAATTACCATTTAGAATTACCATTTAGAATTACCATTTAGAATTACCCTTTAGAATTACCATTTAGAATTACCATTTAGAATTACCATTTAGAATTACCATTTAGAATTACCCTTTAGAATCACCCTTTAGAATTACCATTTAGAATTACCCTTTAGAATTACCATTTAGAATTACCATTTAGAATTACCATTTAGAATTACCCTTTAGAATTACCCTTTAGAATTACCATTTAGAATTACCCTTTAGAATTACCATTTAGAATTACCATTTAGAATTACCATTTAGAATTACCCTTTAGAATTACCATTTAGAATTCCCATTTGGAATTACCATTTAGAATTACCCTTTAGAATTACCCTTTAGAATTACCATTTAGAATTACCCTTTAGAATTACCATTTAGAATTACCATTTAGAATTACCATTTAGAATTACCCTTTAGAATTACCATTTAGAATTACCATTTAGAATTACCATTTAGAATTACCATTTAGAATTACCCTTTAGAATTACCCTTTAGAATTACCCTTTAGAATTACCATTTAGAATTACCATTTAGAATTACCCTTTAGAATTACCCTTTAGAATTACCATTTAGAATTACCATTTAGAATTACCCTTTAGAATTACCATTTAGAATTACCATTTAGAATTACCCTTTAGAATTACCATTTAGAATTACCATTTAGAATTACCCTTTAGAATTACCCTTTAGAATTACCGCTTAGAGTTACCCTTTAGAATTACCCTTTAGAATTACCCTTTAGAATTACCATTTAGAATTACCATTTAGAATTACCATTTAGAATTACACTTTAGAATTACCCTTTAGAATTACCGTTTAGAATTACCCTTTAGAATTACCCTTTAGAATTACCCTTTAGAATTACCATTTAGAATTACCCTTTAGAATTACCATTTAGAATTACCCTTTAGAATTACAATTTAGAATTACCCTTTAGAATTACCATTTACAATTACCATTTAGAATTACCATTTAGAATTACCATTTAGAATTACCCTTTAGAATTACCATTTAGAATTACCATTTAGAATTACCATTTAGAATTACCATTTAGAATTACCCTTTAGAATTACCATTTAGAATTACCATTTAGAATTACCTTTTAGAATTACCATTTAGAATTACCATTTAGAATTACCATTTAGAATTACCTTTTAGAATTACCATTTAGAATTACCATTTAGAATTACCATTTAGAATTACCATTTAGAATTACCCTTTAGAATTACCCTTTAGAATTACCCTGTAGAATTACCATTTAGAATTACCATTTAGAATTACCATTTAGAATTACCATTTAGAATTACCATTTAGAATTACCATTTAGAATTACCCTTTAGAATTACCCTTTAGAATTACCCTTTAGAATTACCATTTAGAATTACCATTTAGAATTACCATTTAGAATTACCCTTTAGAATTACCATTTAGAATTACCATTTAGAATTACCCTTTAGAATTACCATTTAGAATTACCCTTTAGAATTACCATTTAGAATTACCATTTAGAATTACCATTTAGAATTACCTTTTAGAATTACCCTTTAGAATTACCATTTAGAATTACCATTTAGAATTACCATTTAGAATTACCATTTAGAATTACCCTTTAGAATTACCCTTTAGAATTACCATTTAGAATTACCATTTAGAATTACCCTTTAGAATTACCATTTAGAATTACCCTTTAGAATTACCATTTAGAATTACCATTTAGAATTACCATTTAGAATTACCATTTAGAATTACCATTTAGAATTACCCTTTAGAATTACCATTTAGAATTACCCTTTAGAATTACCCTTTAGAATTACCCTTTAGAATTACCATTTAGAATTACCCTTTAGAATTACCATTTAGAATTACCATTTAGAATTACCCTTTAGAATTACCATTTAGAATTACCCTTTAGAATTACCATTTAGAATTACCCTTTAGAATTACCATTTAGAATTACCCTTTAGAATTACCATTTAGAATTACCATTTAGAATTACCATTTAGAATTACCCTTTAGAATTACCATTTAGAATTACCCTTTAGAATTACCATTTAGAATTACCATTTAGAATTACCATTTAGAATTACCATTTAGAATTACCATTTAGAATTACCCTTTAGAATTACCATTTAGAATTACCCTTTAGAATTACCATTTAGAATTACCATTTAGAATTACCATTTAGAATTACCCTTTAGAATTACCCTTTAGAATTACCATTTAGAATTACCATTTAGAATTACCATTTAGAATTACCATTTAGAATTACCATTTAGAATTACCATTTAGAATTACCCTTTAGAATTACCCTTTAGAATCACCCTTTAGAATTACCCTTTAGAATTACCATTTAGAATTACCATTTAGAATTACCATTTAGAATTACCCTTTAGAATTACCCTTTAGAATTACCATTTAGAATTACCATTTAGAATTACCATTTAGAATTACCCTTTAGAATTACCCTTTAGAATTACCATTTAGAATTACCCTTTAGAATTACCCTTTAGAATTACCATTTAGAATCACCCTTTAGAATCACCCTTTAGAATTACCCTTTAGAATTACCATTTAGAATTACCCTTTAGAATTACCATTTAGAATCACCCTTTAGAATCACCCTTTAGAATTACCCTTTAGAATTACCCTTTAGAATTACCATTTTGAATCACCCTTTAGAATTACCCTTTAGAATTACCATTTAGAATTACCCTTTAGAATTACCATTTAGAATCACCCTTTAGAATCACCCTTTAGCATCACCCTTTAGAATCACCCTTTAGAATCACCCTTTAGAATTACCCTTTAGAATCACCCTTTAGAATTACCATTTAGAATTACCATTTAGAATTACCCTTTAGAATTACCATTTAGAATTACCATTTAGAATTACCATTTAGAATTACCATTTAGAATTACCCTTTAGAATTACCCTTTAGAATTACCCTTTAGAATTACCATTTAGAATTACCATTTAGAATTACCATTTAGAATTACCATTTAGAATTACCCTTTAGAATTACCCTTTAGAATTACCCTTTAGAATTACCATTTAGAATTACCATTTAGAATTACCCTTTAGAATCACCCTTTAGAATCACCCTTTAGAATTACCATTTAGAATTACCCTTTAGAATTACCATTTAGAATTACCATTTAGAATTACCATTTAGAATTACCATTTAGAATTACCCTTTAGAATTACCATTTAGAATTACCATTTAGAATTACCCTTTAGAATCACCCTTTAGAATCACCCTTTAGAATTACCATTTAGAATTACCATTTAGAATTACCATTTAGAATTACCATTTAGAATTACCATTTAGAATTACCCTTTAGAATTACCATTTAGAATTACCATTTAGAATTACCATTTAGAATTACCATTTAGAATTACCCTTTAGAATTACCATTTAGAATTACCCTTTAGAATTACCATTTAGAATTACCATTTAGAATTACCATTTAGAATTACCCTTTAGAATTACCCTTTAGAATTACCCTTTAGAATTACCGTTTAGAATTACCCTTTAGAATCACCCTTTAGAATTACCCTTTAGAATTACCATTTAGAATTACCGTTTAGAATTACCGTTTAGAATTACCCTTTAGAATTACCCTTTAGAATTACCCTTTAGAATTACCATTTAGAATTACCATTTAGAATTACCATTTAGAATTACCATTTAGAATTACAATTTAGAATTACCCTTTAGAATTACCATTTAGAATTACCATTTAGAATTACCATTTAGAATTACCATTTAGAATTACCATTTAGAATTACCATTTAGAATTACCCTTTAGAATTACCCTTTAGAATTACCATTTAGAATTACCATTTAGAATTACCCTTTAGAATTACCATTTAGAATTACCCTTTAGAATTACCATTTAGAATTACCATTTAGAATTACCATTTAGAATTACCATTTAGAATTACCATTTAGAATTACCCTTTAGAATTACCATTTAGAATTACCTTTTAGAATTACCCTTTAGAATTACCCTTTAGAATTACCATTTAGAATTACCCTTTAGAATTACCATTTAGAATTACCATTTAGAATTACCCTTTAGAATTACCATTTAGAATTACCCTTTAGAATTACCATTTAGAATTACCCTTTAGAATTACCATTTAGAATTACCCTTTAGAATTACCATTTAGAATTACCATTTAGAATTACCATTTAGAATTACCCTTTAGAATTACCATTTAGAATTACCCTTTAGAATTACCATTTAGAATTACCATTTAGAATTACCATTTAGAATTACCATTTAGAATTACCATTTAGAATTACCATTTAGAATTACCATTTAGAATTACCCTTCAGAATTACCATTTAGAATTACCATTTAGAATTACCATTTAGAATTACCCTTTAGAATTACCCTTTAGAATTACCATTTAGAATTACCATTTAGAATTACCATTTAGAATTACCATTTAGAATTACCATTTAGAATTACCATTTAGAATTACCCTTTAGAATTACCCTTTAGAATCACCCTTTAGAATTACCCTTTAGAATTACCATTTAGAATTACCATTTAGAATTACCATTTAGAATTACCCTTTAGAATTACCCTTTAGAATTACCATTTAGAATTACCCTTTAGAATTACCCTTTAGAATTACCATTTAGAATCACCCTTTAGAATCACCCTTTAGAATTACCCTTTAGAATTACCATTTAGAATTACCCTTTAGAATTACCATTTAGAATCACCCTTTAGAATCACCCTTTAGAATTACCCTTTAGAATTACCCTTTAGAATTACCATTTAGAATCACCCTTTATAATTACCCTTTAGAATTACCATTTAGAATTACCCTTTAGAATTACCATTTAGAATCACCCTTTAGAATCACCCTTTAGAATTACCCTTTAGAATCACCCTTTAGAATCACCCTTTAGAATTACCCTTTAGAATCACCCTTTAGAATTACCATTTAGAATTACCATTTAGAATTACCCTTTAGAATTACCATTTAGAATTACCATTTAGAATTACCATTTAGAATTACCATTTAGAATTACCCTTTAGAATTACCCTTTAGAATTACCCTTTAGAATTACCATTTAGAATTACCATTTAGAATTACCATTTAGAATTACCATTTAGAATTACACTTTAGAATTACCCTTTAGAATTACCCTTTAGAATTACCCTTTAGAATTACCATTTAGAATTACCATTTAGAATTACCCTTTAGAATCACCCTTTAGAATCACCCTTTAGAATTACCATTTAGAATTACCCTTTAGAATTACCATTTAGAATTACCATTTAGAATTACCCTTTAGAATTACCATTTAGAATTACCATTTAGAATTACCCTTTAGAATCACCCTTTAGAATCACCCTTTAGAATTACCATTTAGAATTACCATTTAGAATTACCATTTAGAATTACCATTTAGAATTACCATTTAGAATTACCCTTTAGAATTACCATTTAGAATTACCATTTAGAATTACCATTTAGAATTACCATTTAGAATTACCCTTTAGAATTACCATTTAGAATTACCATTTAGAATTACCCTTTAGAATTACCCTTTAGAATTACCATTCAGAATTACCCTTTAGAATTACCATTTAGAATTACCATTTAGAATTACCATTTAGAATTACCATTTAGAATTACCATTTAGAATTACCCTTTAGAATCACCCTTGAGAATTACCATTTAGAATTACCATTTAGAATTACCATTTAGAATTACCATTTAGAATTACCATTTAGAATTACCATTTAGAATTACCATTTAGAATTACCATTTAGAATTACCATTTAGAATTACCATTTAGAATTACCATTTAGAATTACCATTTAGAATTACCATTTAGAATTACCATTTAGAATTACCCTTTAGAATTACCCTTTAGAATTACCATTTAGAATTACCATTTAGAATTACCATTTAGAATCACCCTTTAGAATTACCATTTAGAATTACCCTTTAGAATTACCATTTAGAATTACCATTTAGAATTACCCTTTAGAATTACCATTTAGAATTACCCTTTAGAATTACCATTTAGAATTACCATTTAGAATTACCATTTAGAATTACCATTTAGAATTACCATTTAGAATTACCCTTTAGAATTACCATTTAGAATTACCATTTAGAATTACCATTTAGAATTACCATTTAGAATTACCCTTTAGAATTACCATTTAGAATTACCATTTAGAATTACCATTTAGAATTACCATTTAGAATTACCCTTTAGAATCACCCTTTAGAATTACCATTTAGAATTACCCTTTAGAATTACCATTTAGAATTACCATTTAGAATTACCATTTAGAATTACCCTTTAGAATTACCCTTTAGAATTACCATTTAGAATTACCCTTTAGAATTACCATTTAGAATTACCATTTAGAATTACCATTTAGAATTACCCTTTAGAATTACCATTTAGAATTCCCATTTTGGAATTACCATTTAGAATTACCCTTTAGAATTACCCTTTAGAATTACCATTTAGAATTACCCTTTAGAATTACCATTTAGAATTACCATTTAGAATTACCATTTAGAATTACCCTTTAGAATTACCATTTAGAATTACCATTTAGAATTTCCATTTAGAATTACCATTTAGAATTACCCTTTAGAATTACCCTTTAGAATTACCCTTTAGAATTACCATTTAGAATTACCATTTAGAATTACCCTTTAGAATTACCCTTTAGAATTACCATTTAGAATTACCATTTAGAATTACCCTTTAGAATTACCATTTAGAATTACCATTTAGAATTACCCTTTAGAATTACCATTTAGAATTACCATTTAGAATTACCCTTTAGAATTACCCTTTAGAATTACCGTTTAGAATTACCCTTTAGAATTACCCTTTAGAATTACCCTTTAGAATTACCATTTAGAATTACCATTTAGAATTACACTTTAGAATTACCCTTTAGAATTACCGTTTAGAATTACCCTTTAGAATTACCCTTTAGAATTACCCTTTAGAATTACCATTTAGAATTACCCTTTAGAATTACCATTTAGAATTACCCTTTAGAATTACAATTTAGAATTACCCTTTAGAATTACCATTTACAATTACCATTTAGAATTACCATTTAGAATTACCATTTAGAATTACCCTTTAGAATTACCATTTAGAATTACCATTTAGAATTACCATTTAGAATTACCATTTAGAATTACCCTTTAGAATTACCATTTAGAATTACCATTTAGAATTACCTTTTAGAATTACCATTTAGAATTACCATTTAGAATTACCATTTAGAATTACCTTTTAGAATTACCATTTAGAATTACCATTTAGAATTACCATTTAGAATTACCATTTAGAATTACCATTTAGAATTACCATTTAGAATTACCATTTAGAATTACCATTTAGAATTACCCTTTAGAATTACCCTTTAGAATTACCATTTAGAATTACCGTTTAGAATTACCATTTAGAATTACCCTTTAGAATTACCCTTTAGAATTACCATTTAGAATTACCATTTAGAATTACCATTTAGAATTACCCTTTAGAATTACCCTTTAGAATTACCCTTTCGAATTACCGTTTAGAATTACCCTTTAGAATTACCCTTTAGAATTACCCTTTAGAATTACCATTTAGAATTACCATTTAGAATTACCATTTAGAATTACCCTTTAGAATTACCATTTAGAATTACCCTTTAGAATTACAATTTAGAATTACCCTTTAGAATTACCATTTAGAATTACCATTTAGAATTACCATTTAGAATTACCATTTAGAATTACCATTTAGAATTACCATTTAGAATTACCATTTAGAATTACCATTTAGAATTACCATTTAGAATTACCATTTAGAATTACCATTTAGAATTACCCTTTAGAATTACCCTTTAGAATTACCATTTAGAATTACCATTTAGAATTACCATTTAGAATCACCCTTTAGAATTACCATTTAGAATTACCCTTTAGAATTACCATTTAGAATTACCATTTAGAATTACCCTTTAGAATTACCATTTAGAATTACCCTTTAGAATTACCATTTAGAATTACCATTTAGAATTACCATTTAGAATTACCATTTAGAATTACCCTTTAGAATTACCATTTAGAATTACCATTTAGAATTACCATTTAGAATTACCATTTAGAATTACCCTTTAGAATTACCATTTAGAATTACCATTTAGAATTACCATTTAGAATTACCATTTAGAATTACCCTTTAGAATCACCCTTTAGAATTACCATTTAGAATTACCCTTTAGAATTACCATTTAGAATTACCATTTAGAATTACCATTTAGAATTACCCTTTAGAATTACCCTTTAGAATTACCATTTAGAATTACCCTTTAGAATTACCATTTAGAATTACCATTTAGAATTACCATTTAGAATTACCCTTTAGAATTACCATTTAGAATTCCCATTTGGAATTACCATTTAGAATTACCCTTTAGAATTACCCTTTAGAATTACCATTTAGAATTACCCTTTAGAATTACCATTTAGAATTACCATTTAGAATTACCATTTAGAATTACCCTTTAGAATTACCATTTAGAATTACCATTTAGAATTTCCATTTAGAATTACCATTTAGAATTACCCTTTAGAATTACCCTTTAGAATTACCCTTTAGAATTACCATTTAGAATTACCATTTAGAATTACCCTTTAGAATTACCCTTTAGAATTACCATTTAGAATTACCATTTAGAATTACCCTTTAGAATTACCATTTAGAATTACCATTTAGAATTACCCTTTAGAATTACCATTTAGAATTACCATTTAGAATTACCCTTTAGAATTACCCTTTAGAATTACCGTTTAGAATTACCCTTTAGAATTACCCTTTAGAATTACCCTTTAGAATTACCATTTAGAATTACCATTTAGAATTACACTTTAGAATTACCCTTTAGAATTACCGTTTAGAATTACCCTTTAGAATTACCCTTTAGAATTACCCTTTAGAATTACCATTTAGAATTACCCTTTAGAATTACCATTTAGAATTACCCTTTAGAATTACAATTTAGAATTACCCTTTAGAATTACCATTTACAATTACCATTTAGAATTACCATTTAGAATTACCATTTAGAATTACCCTTTAGAATTACCATTTAGAATTACCATTTAGAATTACCATTTAGAATTACCATTTAGAATTACCCTTTAGAATTACCATTTAGAATTACCATTTAGAATTACCTTTTAGAATTACCATTTAGAATTACCATTTAGAATTACCATTTAGAATTACCTTTTAGAATTACCATTTAGAATTACCATTTAGAATTACCATTTAGAATTACCATTTAGAATTACCATTTAGAATTACCATTTAGAATTACCATTTAGAATTACCATTTAGAATTACCCTTTAGAATTACCCTTTAGAATTACCATTTAGAATTACCGTTTAGAATTACCATTTAGAATTACCCTTTAGAATTACCCTTTAGAATTACCATTTAGAATTACCATTTAGAATTACCATTTAGAATTACCCTTTAGAATTACCCTTTAGAATTACCCTTTCGAATTACCGTTTAGAATTACCCTTTAGAATTACCCTTTAGAATTACCCTTTAGAATTACCATTTAGAATTACCATTTAGAATTACCATTTAGAATTACCCTTTAGAATTACCATTTAGAATTACCCTTTAGAATTACAATTTAGAATTACCCTTTAGAATTACCATTTAGAATTACCATTTAGAATTACCATTTAGAATTACCATTTAGAATTACCCTTTAGAATTACCATTTAGAATTACCATTTAGAATTACCATTTAGAATTACCATTTAGAATTACCCTTTAGAATTACCATTTAGAATTACCATTTGGAATTACCTTTTAGAATTACCATTTAGAATTACCATTTAGAATTACCATTTAGAATTACCTTTTAGAATTACCATTTAGAATTACCATTTAGAATTACCATTTAGAATTACCATTTAGAATTACCATTTAGAATTACCATTTAGAATTACCCTTTAGAATTACCCTTTAGAATTACCATTTAGAATTACCGTTTAGAATTACCATTTAGAATTACCCTTTAGAATTACCCTTTAGAATTACCATTTAGAATTACCATTTAGAATTACCATTTAGAATTACCCTTTAGAATTACCCTTTAGAATTACCCTTTAGAATTACCCTTTAGAATTACCATTTAGAATTACACTTTAGAATTACCTTTTAGAATTACCATTTAGAATTACACTTTAGAATTACCTTTTAGAATTACCATTTAGAATTACCCTTTAGAATTACCTTTTAGAATTACCATTTAGAATTACCCTTTAGAATTACCATTTAGAATTACCTTTTAGAATTACACTTTAGAATTACCCTTTAGAATTACCATTTAGAATTACACTTTAGAATTACCTTTTAGAATTACCATTTAGAATTACACTTTAGAATTACCCTTTAGAATTACCATTTAGAATTACAATTTAGAATTACCCTTTAGAATTACCATTTAGAATTACCATTTAGAATTACCATTTAGAATTACCATTTAGAATTACCATTTAGAATTACCCTTTAGAATTACCATTTAGAATTACACTTTAGAATTACCATTTAGAATTACCCTTTAGAATTACAATTTAGAATTACCCTTTAGAATTACCATTTAGAATTACCATTTAGAATTACCCTTTAGAATTACCATTTAGAATTACCATTTAGAATTACCATTTAGAATTACCATTTAGAATTACCCTTTAGAATTACAATTTAGAATTACCATTTAGAATTACCATTTAGAATTACCATTTAGAATTACCCTTTAGAATTACCATTTAGAATTACCATTTAGAATTACCATTTAGAATTACCATTTAGAATTACCCTTTAGAATTACCATTTAGAATTACCATTTAGAATTACCTTTTAGAATTACCATTTAGAATTACCATTTAGAATTACCATTTAGAATTACCTTTTAGAATTACCATTTAGAATTACCATTTAGAATTACCATTTAGAATTACCATTTAGAATTACCATTTAGAATTACCATTTAGAATTACCCTTTAGAATTACCCTTTAGAATTACCATTTAGAATTACCATTTAGAATTACCATTTAGAATTACCCTTTAGAATTACCCTTTAGAATTACCATTTAGAATTACCCTTTAGAATTACCATTTAGAATTACCATTTAGAATTACCCTTTAGAATTACCCTTTAGAATTACCATTTAGAATTACCATTTAGAATTACCCTTTAGAATTACCATTTAGAATTACCATTTAGAATTACCCTTTAGAATTACCATTTAGAATTACCATTTAGAATTACCCTTTAGAATTACCGTTTAGAATTACCCTTTAGAATTACCCTTTAGAATTACCCTTTAGAATTACCATTTAGAATTACCATTTAGAATTACCCTTTAGAATTACCATTTAGAATCACCCTTTAGAATCACCCTTTAGAATTACCCTTTAGAATTACCATTTAGAATTACCCTTTAGAATTACCATTTAGAATCACCCTTTAGAATCACCCTTTAGAATTACCCTTTAGAATCACCCTTTAGAATCACCCTTTAGAATTACCCTTTAGAATCACCCTTTAGAATTACCATTTAGAATTACCATTTAGAATTACCCTTTAGAATTACCATTTAGAATTACCATTTAGAATTACCATTTAGAATTACCATTTAGAATTACCCTTTAGAATTACCCTTTAGAATTACCCTTTAGAATTACCATTTAGAATTACCATTTAGAATTACCATTTAGAATTACCATTTAGAATTACCCTTTAGAATTACCCTTTAGAATTACCCTTTAGAATTACCCTTTAGAATTACCCTTTAGAATTACCATTTAGAATTACCATTTAGAATTACCCTTTAGAATCACCCTTTAGAATCACCCTTTAGAATTACCATTTAGAATTACCATTTAGAATTACCATTTAGAATTACCCTTTAGAATTACCCTTTAGAATTACCATTTAGAATTACCCTTTAGAATTACCCTTTAGAATTACCATTTAGAATCACCCTTTAGAATCACCCTTTAGAATTACCCTTTAGAATTACCATTTAGAATTACCCTTTAGAATTACCATTTAGAATCACCCTTTAGAATCACCCTTTAGAATTACCCTTTAGAATTACCCTTTAGAATTACCATTTAGAATCACCCTTTAGAATTACCCTTTAGAATTACCATTTAGAATTACCCTTTAGAATTACCATTTAGAATCACCCTTTAGAATCACCCTTTAGAATTACCCTTTAGAATCACCCTTTAGAATCACCCTTTAGAATTACCCTTTAGAATCACCCTTTAGAATTACCATTTAGAATTACCATTTAGAATTACCCTTTAGAATTACCATTTAGAATTACCATTTAGAATTACCATTTAGAATTACCATTTAGAATTACCCTTTAGAATTACCCTTTAGAATTACCCTTTAGAATTACCATTTAGAATTACCATTTAGAATTACCATTTAGAATTACCATTTAGAATTACACTTTAGAATTACCCTTTAGAATTACCCTTTAGAATTACCCTTTAGAATTACCATTTAGAATTACCATTTAGAATTACCCTTTAGAATCACCCTTTAGAATCACCCTTTAGAATTACCATTTAGAATTACCCTTTAGAATTACCATTTAGAATTACCATTTAGAATTACCCTTTAGAATTACCATTTAGAATTACCATTTAGAATTACCCTTTAGAATCACCCTTTAGAATCACCCTTTAGAATTACCATTTAGAATTACCCTTTAGAATTACCCTTTAGAATTACCATTTAGAATTACCATTTAGAATTACCCTTTAGAATCACCCTTTAGAATCACCCTTTAGAATTACCATTTAGAATTACCCTTTAGAATTACCATTTAGAATTACCATTTAGAATTACCATTTAGAATTACCATTTAGAATTACCCTTTAGAATTACCATTTAGAATTACCATTTAGAATTACCCTTTAGAATCACCCTTTAGAATCACCCTTTAGAATTACCATTTAGAATTACCATTTAGAATTACCATTTAGAATTACCATTTAGAATTACCATTTAGAATTACCCTTTAGAATTACCATTTAGAATTACCATTTAGAATTACCATTTAGAATTACCATTTAGAATTACCCTTTAGAATTACCATTTAGAATTACCCTTTAGAATTACCATTTAGAATTACCATTTAGAATTACCCTTTAGAATTACCCTTTAGAATTACCCTTTAGAATTACCGTTTAGAATTACCCTTTAGAATCACCCTTTAGAATTACCCTTTAGAATTACCATTTAGAATTACCGTTTAGAATTACCGTTTAGAATTACCCTTTAGAATTACCCTTTAGAATTACCCTTTAGAATTACCATTTAGAATTACCATTTAGAATTACCATTTAGAATTACCATTTAGAATTACAATTTAGAATTACCCTTTAGAATTACCATTTAGAATTACCATTTAGAATTACCATTTAGAATTACCATTTAGAATTACCATTTAGAATTACCATTTAGAATTACCCTTTAGAATTACCCTTTAGAATTACCATTTAGAATTACCATTTAGAATTACCCTTTAGAATTACCATTTAGAATTACCCTTTAGAATTACCATTTAGAATTACCATTTAGAATTACCATTTAGAATTACCATTTAGAGTTACCATTTAGAATTACCCTTTAGAATTACCATTTAGAATTACCCTTTAGAATTACCCTTTAGAATTACCCTTTAGAATTACCATTTAGAATTACCCTTTAGAATTACCATTTAGAATTACCATTTAGAATTACCCTTTAGAATTACCATTTAGAATTACCCTTTAGAATTACCATTTAGAATTACCCTTTAGAATTACCATTTAGAATTACCCTTTAGAATTACCATTTAGAATTACCATTTAGAATTACCATTTAGAATTACCCTTTAGAATCACCCTTTAGAATTACCATTTAGAATTACCATTTAGAATTACCATTTAGAATTACCATTTAGAATTACCATTTAGAATTACCCTTTAGAATTACCATTTAGAATTACCATTTAGAATTACCATTTAGAATTACCATTTAGAATTACCCTTTAGAATTACCATTTAGAATTACCATTTAGAATTACCCTTTAGAATTACCCTTTAGAATTACCATTCAGAATTACCCTTTAGAATTACCATTTAGAATTACCATTTAGAATTACCATTTAGAATTACCATTTAGAATTACCATTTAGAATTACCCTTTAGAATCACCCTTTAGAATTACCATTTAGAATTACCATTTAGAATTACCATTTAGAATTACCATTTAGAATTACCATTTAGAATTACCATTTAGAATTACCATTTAGAATTACCATTTAGAATTACCATTTAGAATTACCATTTAGAATTACCATTTAGAATTACCATTTAGAATTACCCTTTAGAATTACCCTTTAGAATTACCATTTAGAATTACCATTTAGAATTACCATTTAGAATCACCCTTTAGAATTACCATTTAGAATTACCCTTTAGAATTACCATTTAGAATTACCATTTAGAATTACCCTTTAGAATTACCATTTAGAATTACCCTTTAGAATTACCATTTAGAATTACCATTTAGAATTACCATTTAGAATTACCATTTAGAATTACCCTTTAGAATCACCCTTTAGAATTACCATTTAGAATTACCCTTTAGAATTACCATTTAGACTTACCATTTAGAATTACCATTTAGAATTACCCTTTAGAATTACCCTTTAGAATTACCATTTAGAATTACCATTTAGAATTACCATTTAGAATTACCATTTAGAATTACCCTTTAGAATTACCATTTAGAATTACCATTTAGAATTACCATTTAGAATTACCATTTAGAATTACCCTTTAGAATCACCCTTTAGAATTACCATTTAGAATTACCCTTTAGAATTACCATTTAGAATTACCATTTAGAATTACCATTTAGAATTACCCTTTAGAATTACCCTTTAGAATTACCATTTAGAATTACCATTTAGAATTACCATTTAGAATTACCCTTTAGAATTACCATTTAGAATTCCCATTTGGAATTACCATTTAGAATTACCCTTTAGAATTACCCTTTAGAATTACCATTTAGAATTACCCTTTAGAATTACCATTTAGAATTACCATTTAGAATTACCATTTAGAATTACCCTTTAGAATTACCATTTAGAATTACCATTTAGAATTACCATTTAGAATTACCATTTAGAATTACCCTTTAGAATTACCCTTTAGAATTACCCTTTAGAATTACCATTTAGAATTACCATTTAGAATTACCCTTTAGAATTACCCTTTAGAATTACCATTTAGAATTACCATTTAGAATTACCCTTTAGAATTACCATTTAGAATTACCATTTAGAATTACCCTTTAGAATTACCATTTAGAATTACCATTTAGAATTACCCTTTAGAATTACCCTTTAGAATTACCGTTTAGAATTACCCTGAAGAATTACCCTTTAGAATTACCCTTTAGAATTACCCTTTAGAATTACCCTTTAGAATTACCCTTTAGAATTACCGTTTAGAATTACCCTTTAGAATTACCCTTTAGAATTACCCTTTAGAATTACCATTTAGAATTACCATTTAGAATTACCCTTTAGAATTACCATTTAGAATTACCCTTTAGAATTACCATTTACAATTACCATTTAGAATTACCATTTAGAATTACCATTTAGAATTACCCTTTAGAATTACCATTTAGAATTACCATTTAGAATTACCATTTAGAATTACCTTTTAGAATTACCATTTAGAATTACCATTTAGAATTACCATTTAGAATTACCATTTAGAATTACCATTTAGAATTACCATTTAGAATTACCATTTAGAATTACCATTTAGAATTACACTTTAGAATTACCATTTAGAATTACCTTTTAGAATTACCATTTAGAATTACCCTTTAGAATTACCCTTTAGAATTACCATTTAGAATTACCATTTAGAATTACCATTTAGAATTACCCTTTAGAATTACCCTTTAGAATTACCCTTTAGAATTACCATTTACAATTACCATTTAGAATTACCATTTAGAATTACCATTTAGAATTACCCTTTAGAATTACCATTTAGAATTACCATTTAGAATTACCCTTTAGAATTACCATTTAGAATTACCCTTTAGAATTACAATTTAGAATTACCCTTTAGAATTACCATTTAGAATTACCATTTAGAATTACCATTTAGAATTACCATTTAGAATTACCCTTTAGAATTACCATTTAGAATTACCATTTAGAATTACCATTTAGAATTACCATTTAGAATTACCCTTTAGAATTACCATTTAGAATTACCATTTGGAATTACCTTTTAGAATTACCATTTAGAATTACCATTTAGAATTACCATTTAGAATTACCTTTTAGAATTACCATTTAGAATTACCATTTAGAATTACCATTTAGAATTACCATTTAGAATTACCATTTAGAATTACCATTTAGAATTACCCTTTAGAATTACCCTTTAGAATTACCATTTAGAATTACCGTTTAGAATTACCATTTAGAATTACCCTTTAGAATTACCCTTTAGAATTACCATTTAGAATTACCATTTAGAATTACCATTTAGAATTACCCTTTAGAATTACCCTTTAGAATTACCCTTTAGAATTACCGTTTAGAATTACCCTTTAGAATTACCCTTTAGAATTACCCTTTAGAATTACCATTTAGAATTACCATTTAGAATTACCCATTTAGAATTACCCTTTAGAATTACCCTTTAGAATTACCATTTAGAATTACACTTTAGAATTACCTTTTAGAATTACCATTTAGAATTACACTTTAGAATTACCTTTTAGAATTACCATTTAGAATTACCCTTTAGAATTACCTTTTAGAATTACCATTTAGAATTACCCTTTAGAATTACCATTTAGAATTACCTTTTAGAATTACACTTTAGAATTACCCTTTAGAATTACCATTTAGAATTACACTTTAGAATTACCTTTTAGAATTACCATTTAGAATTACACTTTAGAATTACCCTTTAGAATTACCATTTAGAATTACCCTTTAGAATTACCATTTAGAATTACCCTTTAGAATTACAATTTAGAATTACCCTTTAGAATTACCATTTAGAATTACCATTTAGAATTACCATTTAGAATTACCATTTAGAATTACCATTTAGAATTACCCTTTAGAATTACCATTTAGAATTACCATTTAGAATTACCATTTGGAATTACCATTTAGAATTACCCTTTAGAATTACCATTTAGAATTACCATTTAGAATTACCTTTTAGAATTACCATTTAGAATTACCATTTAGAATTACCATTTAGAATTACCTTTTAGAATCACCATTTAGAATTACCATTTAGAATTACCATTTAGAATTACCATTTAGAATTACCATTTAGAATTACCATTTAGAATTACCCTTTAGAATTACCCTTTAGAATTACCATTTAGAATTACCATTTAGAATTACCATTTAGAATTACCCTTCAGAATTACCCTTTAGAATTACCATTTAGAATTACCCTTTAGAATTACCATTTAGAATTACCATTTAGAATTACCCTTTAGAATTACCCTTTAGAATTACCATTTAGAATTACCATTTAGAATTACCCTTTAGAATTACCATTTAGAATTACCATTTAGAATTACCCTTTAGAATTACCATTTAGAATTACCATTTAGAATTACCCTTTAGAATTACCCTTTAGAATTACCGTTTAGAATTACCCTTTAGAATTACCCTTTAGAATTACCCTTTAGAATTACCATTTAGAATTACCATTTAGAATTACCCTTTAGAATTACCATTTAGAATCACCCTTTAGAATCACCCTTTAGAATTACCCTTTAGAATTACCATTTAGAATTACCCTTTAGAATTACCATTTAGAATCACCCTTTAGAATCACCCTTTAGAATTACCCTTTAGAATCACCCTTTAGAATCACCCTTTAGAATTACCCTTTAGAATCACCCTTTAGAATTACCATTTAGAATTACCATTTAGAATTACCCTTTAGAATTACCATTTAGAATTACCATTTAGAATTACCATTTAGAATTACCATTTAGAATTACCCTTTAGAATTACCCTTTAGAATTACCCTTTAGAATTACCATTTAGAATTACCATTTAGAATTACCATTTAGAATTACCATTTAGAATTACCCTTTAGAATTACCCTTTAGAATTACCCTTTAGAATTACCCTTTAGAATTACCCTTTAGAATTACCATTTAGAATTACCATTTAGAATTACCCTTTAGAATCACCCTTTAGAATCACCCTTTAGAATTACCATTTAGAATTACCATTTAGAATTACCATTTAGAATTACCCTTTAGAATTACCCTTTAGAATTACCATTTAGAATTACCCTTTAGAATTACCCTTTAGAATTACCATTTAGAATCACCCTTTAGAATCACCCTTTAGAATTACCCTTTAGAATTACCATTTAGAATTACCCTTTAGAATTACCATTTAGAATCACCCTTTAGAATCACCCTTTAGAATTACCCTTTAGAATTACCCTTTAGAATTACCATTTAGAATCACCCTTTAGAATTACCCTTTAGAATTACCATTTAGAATTACCCTTTAGAATTACCATTTAGAATCACCCTTTAGAATCACCCTTTAGAATTACCCTTTAGAATCACCCTTTAGAATCACCCTTTAGAATTACCCTTTAGAATCACCCTTTAGAATTACCATTTAGAATTACCATTTAGAATTACCCTTTAGAATTACCATTTAGAATTACCATTTAGAATTACCATTTAGAATTACCATTTAGAATTACCCTTTAGAATTACCCTTTAGAATTACCCTTTAGAATTACCATTTAGAATTACCATTTAGAATTACCATTTAGAATTACCATTTAGAATTACACTTTAGAATTACCCTTTAGAATTACCCTTTAGAATTACCATTCAGAATTACCCTTTAGAATTACCATTTAGAATTACCATTTAGAATTACCATTTAGAATTACCATTTAGAATTACCATTTAGAATTACCCTTTAGAATCACCCTTTAGAATTACCATTTAGAATTACCATTTAGAATTACCATTTAGAATTACCCTTTAGAATTACCATTTAGAATTACCATTTAGAATTACCATTTAGAATTACCATTTAGAATTACCATTTAGAATTACCATTTAGAATTACCATTTAGAATTACCATTTAGAATTACCATTTAGAATTACCATTTAGAATTACCATTTAGAATTACCATTTAGAATTACCATTTAGAATTACCCTTTAGAATTACCCTTTAGAATTACCATTTAGAATTACCATTTAGAATTACCATTTAGAATCACCCTTTAGAATTACCATTTAGAATTACCCTTTAGAATTACCATTTAGAATTACCATTTAGAATTACCCTTTAGAATTACCATTTAGAATTACCCTTTAGAATTACCATTTAGAATTACCATTTAGAATTACCATTTAGAATTACCATTTAGAATTACCCTTTAGAATCACCCTTTAGAATTACCATTTAGAATTACCCTTTAGAATTACCATTTAGAATTACCATTTAGAATTACCATTTAGAATTACCCTTTAGAATTACCCTTTAGAATTACCATTTAGAATTACCATTTAGAATTACCATTTAGAATTACCATTTAGAATTACCCTTTAGAATTACCATTTAGAATTACCATTTAGAATTACCATTTAGAATTACCATTTAGAATTACCCTTTAGAATCACCCTTTAGAATTACCATTTAGAATTACCCTTTAGAATTACCATTTAGAATTACCATTTAGAATTACCATTTAGAATTACCCTTTAGAATTACCCTTTAGAATTACCATTTAGAATTACCCTTTAGAATTACCATTTAGAATTACCATTTAGAATTACCATTTAGAATTACCCTTTAGAATTACCATTTGGAATTCCCATTTGGAATTACCATTTAGAAATACCCTTTAGAATTACCCTTTAGAATTACCATTTAGAATTACCCTTTAGAATTACCATTTAGAATTACCATTTAGAATTACCATTTAGAATTACCCTTTAGAATTACCATTTAGAATTACCATTTAGAATTACCATTTAGAATTACCATTTAGAATTACCCTTTAGAATTACCCTTTAGAATTACCCTTTAGAATTACCATTTAGAATTACCATTAAGAATTACCCTTTAGAATTACCCTTTAGAATTACCATTTAGAATTACCATTTAGAATTACCCTTTAGAATTACCATTTAGAATTACCATTTAGAATTACCCTTTAGAATTACCATTTAGAATTACCATTTAGAATTACCCTTTAGAATTACCCTTTAGAATTACCGTTTAGAATTACCCTTTAGAATTACCCTTTAGAATTACCCTTTAGAATTACCATTTAGAATTACCATTTAGAATTACCATTTAGAATTACACTTTAGAATTACCCTTTAGAATTACCGTTTAGAATTACCCTTTAGAATTACCCTTTAGAATTACCCTTTAGAATTACCATTTAGAATTACCCTTTAGAATTACCATTTAGAATTACCCTTTAGAATTACAATTTAGAATTACCCTTTAGAATTACCATTTGCAATTACCATTTAGAATTACCATTTAGAATTACCATTTAGAATTACCCTTTAGAATTACCATTTAGAATTACCATTTAGAATTACCCTTTAGAATTACCATTTAGAATTACCATTTAGAATTACCCTTTAGAATTACCCTTTAGAATTACCGTTTAGAATTACCCTTTAGAATTACCCTTTAGAATTACCCTTTAGAATTACCATTTAGAATTACCATTTAGAATTACCCTTTAGAATTACCATTTAGAATCACCCTTTAGAATCACCCTTTAGAATTACCCTTTAGAATTACCATTTAGAATTACCCTTTAGAATTACCATTTAGAATCACCCTTTAGAATCACCCTTTAGAATTACCCTTTAGAATCACCCTTTAGAATCACCCTTTAGAATTACCCTTTAGAATCACCCTTTAGAATTACCATTTAGAATTACCATTTAGAATTACCCTTTAGAATTACCATTTAGAATTACCATTTAGAATTACCATTTAGAATTACCATTTAGAATTACCCTTTAGAATTACCCTTTAGAATTACCCTTTAGAATTACCATTTAGAATTACCATTTAGAATTACCATTTAGAATTACCATTTAGAATTACCCTTTAGAATTACCCTTTAGAATTACCCTTTAGAATTACCCTTTAGAATTACCCTTTAGAATTACCATTTAGAATTACCATTTAGAATTACCCTTTAGAATCACCCTTTAGAATCACCCTTTAGAATTACCATTTAGAATTACCATTTAGAATTACCATTTAGAATTACCCTTTAGAATTACCCTTTAGAATTACCATTTAGAATTACCCTTTAGAATTACCCTTTAGAATTACCATTTAGAATCACCCTTTAGAATCACCCTTTAGAATTACCCTTTAGAATTACCATTTAGAATTACCCTTTAGAATTACCATTTAGAATCACCCTTTAGAATCACCCTTTAGAATTACCCTTTAGAATTACCCTTTAGAATTACCATTTAGAATCACCCTTTAGAATTACCCTTTAGAATTACCATTTAGAATTACCCTTTAGAATTACCATTTAGAATCACCCTTTAGAATCACCCTTTAGAATTACCCTTTAGAATCACCCTTTAGAATCACCCTTTAGAATTACCCTTTAGAATCACCCTTTAGAATTACCATTTAGAATTACCATTTAGAATTACCCTTTAGAATTACCATTTAGAATTACCATTTAGAATTACCATTTAGAATTACCATTTAGAATTACCCTTTAGAATTACCCTTTAGAATTACCCTTTAGAATTACCATTTAGAATTACCATTTAGAATTACCATTTAGAATTACCATTTAGAATTACACTTTAGAATTACCCTTTAGAATTACCCTTTAGAATTACCATTCAGAATTACCCTTTAGAATTACCATTTAGAATTACCATTTAGAATTACCATTTAGAATTACCATTTAGAATTACCATTTAGAATTACCCTTTAGAATCACCCTTTAGAATTACCATTTAGAATTACCATTTAGAATTACCATTTAGAATTACCCTTTAGAATTACCATTTAGAATTACCATTTAGAATTACCATTTAGAATTACCATTTAGAATTACCATTTAGAATTACCATTTAGAATTACCATTTAGAATTACCATTTAGAATTACCATTTAGAATTACCATTTAGAATTACCATTTAGAATTACCATTTAGAATTACCATTTAGAATTACCATTTAGAATTACCCTTTAGAATTACCCTTTAGAATTACCATTTAGAATTACCATTTAGAATTACCATTTAGAATCACCCTTTAGAATTACCATTTAGAATTACCCTTTAGAATTACCATTTAGAATTACCATTTAGAATTACCCTTTAGAATTACCATTTAGAATTACCCTTTAGAATTACCATTTAGAATTACCATTTAGAATTACCATTTAGAATTACCATTTAGAATTACCCTTTAGAATCACCCTTTAGAATTACCATTTAGAATTACCCTTTAGAATTACCATTTAGAATTACCATTTAGAATTACCATTTAGAATTACCCTTTAGAATTACCCTTTAGAATTACCATTTAGAATTACCATTTAGAATTACCATTTAGAATTACCATTTAGAATTACCCTTTAGAATTACCATTTAGAATTACCATTTAGAATTACCATTTAGAATTACCATTTAGAATTACCCTTTAGAATCACCCTTTAGAATTACCATTTAGAATTACCCTTTAGAATTACCATTTAGAATTACCATTTAGAATTACCATTTAGAATTACCCTTTAGAATTACCCTTTAGAATTACCATTTAGAATTACCCTTTAGAATTACCATTTAGAATTACCATTTAGAATTACCATTTAGAATTACCCTTTAGAATTACCATTTGGAATTCCCATTTGGAATTACCATTTAGAAATACCCTTTAGAATTACCCTTTAGAATTACCATTTAGAATTACCCTTTAGAATTACCATTTAGAATTACCATTTAGAATTACCATTTAGAATTACCCTTTAGAATTACCATTTAGAATTACCATTTAGAATTACCATTTAGAATTACCATTTAGAATTACCCTTTAGAATTACCCTTTAGAATTACCCTTTAGAATTACCATTTAGAATTACCATTAAGAATTACCCTTTAGAATTACCCTTTAGAATTACCATTTAGAATTACCATTTAGAATTACCCTTTAGAATTACCATTTAGAATTACCATTTAGAATTACCCTTTAGAATTACCATTTAGAATTACCATTTAGAATTACCCTTTAGAATTACCCTTTAGAATTACCGTTTAGAATTACCCTTTAGAATTACCCTTTAGAATTACCCTTTAGAATTACCATTTAGAATTACCATTTAGAATTACCATTTAGAATTACACTTTAGAATTACCCTTTAGAATTACCGTTTAGAATTACCCTTTAGAATTACCCTTTAGAATTACCCTTTAGAATTACCATTTAGAATTACCCTTTAGAATTACCATTTAGAATTACCCTTTAGAATTACAATTTAGAATTACCCTTTAGAATTACCATTTACAATTACCATTTAGAATTACCATTTAGAATTACCATTTAGAATTACCCTTTAGAATTACCATTTAGAATTACCATTTAGAATTACCATTTAGAATTACCATTTAGAATTACCCTTTAGAATTACCATTTAGAATTACCATTTAGAATTACCTTTTAGAATTACCATTTAGAATTACCATTTAGAATTACCATTTAGAATTACCTTTTAGAATTACCATTTAGAATTACCATTTAGAATTACCATTTAGAATTACCATTTAGAATTACCATTTAGAATTACCATTTAGAATTACCATTTAGAATTACCATTTAGAATTACCCTTTAGAATTACCCTTTAGAATTACCATTTAGAATTACCGTTTAGAATTACCATTTAGAATTACCCTTTAGAATTACCCTTTAGAATTACCATTTAGAATTACCATTTAGAATTACCATTTAGAATTACCCTTTAGAATTACCCTTTAGAATTACCCTTTCGAATTACCGTTTAGAATTACCCTTTAGAATTACCCTTTAGAATTACCCTTTAGAATTACCATTTAGAATTACCATTTAGAATTACCATTTAGAATTACCCTTTAGAATTACCATTTAGAATTACCCTTTAGAATTACAATTTAGAATTACCCTTTAGAATTACCATTTAGAATTACCATTTAGAATTACCATTTAGAATTACCATTTGGAATTACCCTTTAGAATTACCATTTAGAATTACCATTTAGAATTACCCATTTAGAATTACCCTTTAGAATTACCCTTTAGAATTACCATTTAGAATTACCCTTTAGAATTACCATTTAGAATTACCATTTAGAATTACCATTTAGAATTACCCTTTAGAATTACCATTTAGAATTACCATTTAGAATTACACTTTAGAATTACCTTTTAGAATTACCATTTAGAATTACACTTTAGAATTACCTTTTAGAATTACCATTTAGAATTACCCTTTAGAATTACCTTTTAGAATTACCATTTAGAATTACCCTTTAGAATTACCATTTAGAATTACCTTTTAGAATTACACTTTAGAATTACCCTTTAGAATTACCATTTAGAATTACACTTTAGAATTACCTTTTAGAATTACCATTTAGAATTACACTTTAGAATTACCCTTTAGAATTACCATTTAGAATTACCCTTTAGAATTACCATTTAGAATTACCCTTTAGAATTACAATTTAGAATTACCCTTTAGAATTACCATTTAGAATTACCATTTAGAATTACCATTTAGAATTACCATTTAGAATTACCCTTTAGAATTACCATTTAGAATTACCATTTAGAATTACCATTTAGAATTACCATTTAGAATTACCCTTTAGAATTACCTTTTAGAATTACCATTTAGAATTACCATTTAGAATTACCATTTAGAATTACCTTTTAGAATTACCATTTAGAATTACCATTTAGAATTACCATTTAGAATTACCATTTAGAATTACCATTTAGAATTACCATTTAGAATTACCCTTTAGAATTACCATTTAGAATTACCATTTAGAATTACCATTTAGAATTACCCTTTAGAATTACCCTTTAGAATTACCATTTAGAATTACCCTTTAGAATTACCATTTAGAATTACCATTTAGAATTACCCTTTAGAATTACCCTTTAGAATTACCATTTAGAATTACCATTTAGAATTACCCTTTAGAATTACCATTTAGAATTACCATTTAGAATTACCCTTTAGAATTACCATTTAGAATTACCATTTAGAATTACCCTTTAGAATTACCCTTTAGAATTACCGTTTAGAATTACCCTTTAGAATTACCCTTTAGAATTACCCTTTAGAATTACCATTTAGAATTACCATTTAGAATTACCCTTTAGAATTACCATTTAGAATCACCCTTTAGAATCACCCTTTAGAATTACCCTTAAGAATTACCATTTAGAATTACCCTTTAGAATTACCATTTAGAATCACCCTTTAGAATCACCCTTTAGAATTACCATTTAGAATTACCATTTAGAATTACCCTTTAGAATCACCCTTTAGAATCACCCTTTAGAATTACCATTTAGAATTACCCTTTAGAATTACCCTTTAGAATTACCATTTAGAATTACCATTTAGAATTACCCTTCAGAATCACCCTTTAGAATCACCCTTTAGAATTACCATTTAGAATTACCCTTTAGAATTACCATTTAGAATTACCATTTAGAATTACCATTTAGAATTACCATTTAGAATTACCCTTTAGAATTACCATTTAGAATTACCATTTAGAATTACCCTTTAGAATCACCCTTTAGAATCACCCTTTAGAATTACCATTTAGAATTACCATTTAGAATTACCATTTAGAATTACCATTTAGAATTACCATTTAGAATTACCCTTTAGAATTACCATTTAGAATTACCATTTAGAATTACCATTTAGAATTACCATTTAGAATTACCCTTTAGAATTACCATTTAGAATTACCCTTTAGAATTACCATTTAGAATTACCATTTAGAATTACCCTTTAGAATTACCCTTTAGAATTACCCTTTAGAATTACCGTTTAGAATTACCCTTTAGAATCACCCTTTAGAATTACCCTTTAGAATTACCATTTAGAATTACCGTTTAGAATTACCGTTTAGAATTACCCTTTAGAATTACCCTTTAGAATTACCCTTTAGAATTACCATTTAGAATTACCATTTAGAATTACCATTTAGAATTACCATTTAGAATTACAATTTAGAATTACCCTTTAGAATTACCATTTAGAATTACCATTTAGAATTACCATTTAGAATTACCATTTAGAATTACCATTTAGAATTACCATTTAGAATTACCCTTTAGAATTACCCTTTAGAATTACCATTTAGAATTACCATTTAGAATTACCCTTTAGAATTACCATTTAGAATTACCCTTTAGAATTACCATTTAGAATTACCATTTAGAATTACCATTTAGAATTACCATTTAGAGTTACCATTTAGAATTACCCTTTAGAATTACCATTTAGAATTACCCTTTAGAATTACCCTTTAGAATTACCCTTTAGAATTACCATTTAGAATTACCCTTTAGAATTACCATTTAGAATTACCATTTAGAATTACCCTTTAGAATTACCATTTAGAATTACCCTTTAGAATTACCATTTAGAATTACCCTTTAGAATTACCATTTAGAATTACCCTTTAGAATTACCATTTAGAATTACCATTTAGAATTACCATTTAGAATTACCCTTTAGAATCACCCTTTAGAATTACCATTTAGAATTACCATTTAGAATTACCATTTAGAATTACCATTTAGAATTACCCTTTAGAATTACCATTTAGAATTACCATTTAGAATTACCATTTAGAATTACCATTTAGAATTACCCTTTAGAATTACCATTTAGAATTACCATTTAGAATTACCCTTTAGAATTACCCTTTAGAATTACCATTCAGAATTACCCTTTAGAATTACCATTTAGAATTACCATTTAGAATTACCATTTAGAATTACCATTTAGAATTACCATTTAGAATTACCCTTTAGAATCACCCTTTAGAATTACCATTTAGAATTACCATTTAGAATTACCATTTAGAATTACCATTTAGAATTACCATTTAGAATTACCATTTAGAATTACCATTTAGAATTACCATTTAGAATTACCATTTAGAATTACCATTTAGAATTACCATTTAGAATTACCATTTAGAATTACCATTTAGAATTACCCTTTAGAATTACCCTTTAGAATTACCATTTAGAATTACCATTTAGAATTACCATTTAGAATCACCCTTTAGAATTACCATTTAGAATTACCCTTTAGAATTACCCTTTAGAATTACCATTTAGAATTACCATTTAGAATTACCATTTAGAGTTACCATTTAGAATTACCCTTTAGAATTACCATTTAGAATTACCCTTTAGAATTACCCTTTAGAATTACCCTTTAGAATTACCATTTAGAATTACCCTTTAGAATTACCCTTTAGAATTACCATTTAGAATTACCATTTAGAATTACCATTTAGAATTACCATTTAGAATTACCATTTAGAATTACCCTTTAGAATTACCCTTTAGAATTACCATTTAGAATTACCATTTAGAATTACCATTTAGAATTACCATTTAGAATTACCATTTAGAATTACCATTTAGAATTACCATTTAGAATTACCCTTTAGAATTACCATTTAGAATTACCCTTTAGAATTACCATTTAGAATTACCATTTAGAATTACCCATTTAGAATTACCCTTTAGAATTACCATTTAGAATTACCCTTTAGAATTACCCATTTAGAATTACCCTTTAGAATTACCATTTAGAATTACCCTTTAGAATTACCCTTTAGAATTACCCTTTAGAATTACCCTTTAGAATTACCATTTAGAATTACCATTTAGAATTACCCTTTAGAATCACCCTTTAGAATTACCATTTAGAATTACCCTTTAGAATTACCATTTAGAATTACCATTTAGAATTACCATTTAGAATTACCCTTTAGAATTACCCTTTAGAATTACCATTTAGAATTACCATTTAGAATTACCATTTAGAATTACCATTTAGAATTACCATTTAGAATTACCATTTACAATTACCCTTTAGAATCACCCTTTAGAATTACCATTTAGAATTACCCTTTAGAATTACCATTTAGAATTACCATTTAGAATTACCATTTAGAATTACCCTTTAGAATTACCCTTTAGAATTACCATTTAGAATTACCCTTTAGAATTACCATTTAGAATTACCATTTAGAATTACCATTTAGAATTACCCTTTAGAATTACCATTTAGAATTACCATTTGGAATTACCATTTAGAATTACCCTTTAGAATTACCCTTTAGAATTACCATTTAGAATTACCCTTTAGAATTACCATTTAGAATTACCATTTAGAATTACCATTTAGAATTACCCTTTAGAATTACCATTTAGAATTACCATTTAGAATTACCATTTAGAATTACCCTTTAGAATTACCCTTTAGAATTACCCTTTAGAATTACCATTTAGAATTACCATTTAGAATTACCCTTTAGAATTACCATTTAGAATTACCATTTAGAATTACCCTTTAGAATTACCATTTAGAATTACCATTTAGAATTACCCTTTAGAATTACCATTCAGAATTACCCTTTAGAATTACCATTTAGAATTACCATTTAGAATTACCCTTTAGAATTACCCTTTAGAATTACCATTTAGAATTACCATTTAGAATTACCCTTTAGAATTACCATTTAGAATTACCATTTAGAATTACCCTTTAGAATTACCATTTAGAATTACCATTTAGAATTACCCTTTAGAATTACCCTTTAGAATTACCGTTTAGAATTACCCTTTAGAATTACCCTTTAGAATTACCCTTTAGAATTACCATTTAGAATTACCATTTAGAATTACCATTTAGAATTACCATTTAGAATTACCATTTAGAATTACCATTTAGAATTACCATTTAGAATTACCATTTAGAATTACCATTTAGAATTACCATTTAGAATTACCCTTTAGAATTACCCTTTAGAATTACCATTTAGAATTACCCTTTAGAATTACCATTTAGAATTACCATTTAGAATTACCCTTTAGAATTACCATTTAGAATTACCATTTAGAATTACCCTTTAGAATTACCCTTTAGAATTACCGTTTAGAATTACCCTTTAGAATTACCCTTTAGAATTACCCTTTAGAATTACCATTTAGAATTACCCTTTAGAATTACCATTTAGAATTACCATTTAGAATTACCCTTTAGAATTACCATTTAGAATTACCCTTTAGAATTACCATTTAGAATTACCATTTAGAATTACCATTTAGAATTACCATTTAGAATTACCCTTTAGAATCACCCTTTAGAATTACCATTTAGAATTACCCTTTAGAATTACCATTTAGAATTACCATTTAGAATTACCATTTAGAATTACCCTTTAGAATTACCCTTTAGAATTACCATTTAGAATTACCATTTAGAATTACCATTTAGAATTACCATTTAGAATTACCCTTTAGAATTACCATTTAGAATTACCATTTAGAATTACCATTTAGAATTACCATTTAGAATTACCCTTTAGAATCACCCTTTAGAATTACCATTTAGAATTACCCTTTAGAATTACCATTTAGAATTACCATTTAGAATTACCATTTAGAATTACCCTTTAGAATTACCCTTTAGAATTACCATTTAGAATTACCCTTTAGAATTACCATTTAGAATTACCATTTAGAATTACCCTTTAGAATTACCATTTAGAATTACCATTTAGAATTACCCTTTAGAATTACCCTTTAGAATTACCGTTTAGAATTACCCTTTAGAATTACCCTTTAGAATTACCCTTTAGAATTACCATTTAGAATTACCATTTAGAATTACCCTTTAGAATTACCATTTAGAATCACCCTTTAGAATCACCCTTTAGAATTACCCTTTAGAATTACCATTTAGAATTACCCTTTAGAATTACCATTTAGAATCACCCTTTAGAATCACCCTTTAGAATTACCCTTTAGAATCACCCTTTAGAATCACCCTTTAGAATTACCCTTTAGAATCACCCTTTAGAATTACCATTTAGAATTACCATTTAGAATTACCCTTTAGAATTACCATTTAGAATTACCATTTAGAATTACCCTTTAGAATTACCATTTAGAATTACCCTTTAGAATTACCATTTAGAATTACCATTTAGAATTACCATTTAGAATTACCATTTAGAATTACCCTTTAGAATCACCCTTTAGAATTACCATTTAGAATTACCCTTTAGAATTACCATTTAGAATTACCATTTAGAATTACCATTTAGAATTACCCTTTAGAATTACCCTTTAGAATTACCATTTAGAATTACCATTTAGAATTACCATTTAGAATTACCATTTAGAATTACCCTTTAGAATTACCATTTAGAATTACCATTTAGAATTACCATTTAGAATTACCATTTAGAATTACCCTTTAGAATCACCCTTTAGAATTACCATTTAGAATTACCCTTTAGAATTACCATTTAGAATTACCATTTAGAATTACCATTTAGAATTACCCTTTAGAATTACCCTTTAGAATTACCATTTAGAATTACCCTTTAGAATTACCATTTAGAATTACCATTTAGAATTACCCTTTAGAATTACCATTTAGAATTACCATTTAGAATTACCCTTTAGAATTACCCTTTAGAATTACCGTTTAGAATTACCCTTTAGAATTACCCTTTAGAATTACCCTTTAGAATTACCATTTAGAATTACCATTTAGAATTACCCTTTAGAATTACCATTTAGAATCACCCTTTAGAATCACCCTTTAGAATTACCCTTTAGAATTACCATTTAGAATTACCCTTTAGAATTACCATTTAGAATCACCCTTTAGAATCACCCTTTAGAATTACCCTTTAGAATCACCCTTTAGAATCACCCTTTAGAATTACCCTTTAGAATCACCCTTTAGAATTACCATTTAGAATTACCATTTAGAATTACCCTTTAGAATTACCATTTAGAATTACCATTTAGAATTACCATTTAGAATTACCATTTAGAATTACCCTTTAGAATTACCCTTTAGAATTACCCTTTAGAATTACCATTTAGAATTACCATTTAGAATTACCATTTAGAATTACCATTTAGAATTACCATTTAGAATTACCCTTTAGAATTACCCTTTAGAATTACCCTTTAGAATTACCCTTTAGAATTACCCTTTAGAATTACCATTTAGAATTACCATTTAGAATTACCCTTTAGAATCACCCTTTAGAATCACCCTTTAGAATTACCATTTAGAATTACCATTTAGAATTACCATTTAGAATTACCCTTTAGAATTACCCTTTAGAATTACCATTTAGAATTACCCTTTAGAATTACCCTTTAGAATTACCATTTAGAATCACCCTTTAGAATCACCCTTTAGAATTACCCTTTAGAATTACCATTTAGAATTACCCTTTAGAATTACCATTTAGAATCACCCTTTAGAATCACCCTTTAGAATTACCCTTTAGAATTACCCTTTAGAATTACCATTTAGAATCACCCTTTAGAATTACCCTTTAGAATTACCATTTAGAATTACCCTTTAGAATTACCATTTAGAATCACCCTTTAGAATCACCCTTTAGAATTACCCTTTAGAATCACCCTTTAGAATCACCCTTTAGAATTACCCTTTAGAATCACCCTTTAGAATTACCATTTAGAATTACCATTTAGAATTACCCTTTAGAATTACCATTTAGAATTACCATTTAGAATTACCATTTAGAATTACCATTTAGAATTACCCTTTAGAATTACCCTTTAGAATTACCCTTTAGAATTACCATTTAGAATTACCATTTAGAATTACCATTTAGAATTACCATTTAGAATTACACTTTAGAATTACCCTTTAGAATTACCCTTTAGAATTACCCTTTAGAATTACCATTTAGAATTACCATTTAGAATTACCCTTTAGAATCACCCTTTAGAATCACCCTTTAGAATTACCATTTAGAATTACCCTTTAGAATTACCATTTAGAATTACCATTTAGAATTACCCTTTAGAATTACCATTTAGAATTACCATTTAGAATTACCCTTTAGAATCACCCTTTAGAATCACCCTTTAGAATCACCATTTAGAATTACCATTTAGAATTACCATTTAGAATTACCATTTAGAATTACCATTTAGAATTACCCTTTAGAATTACCATTTAGAATTACCATTTAGAATTACCATTTAGAATTACCATTTAGAATTACCCTTTAGAATTACCATTTAGAATTACCATTTAGAATTACCCTTTAGAATTACCCTTTAGAATTACCATTCAGAATTACCCTTTAGAATTACCATTTAGAATTACCATTTAGAATTACCATTTAGAATTACCATTTAGAATTACCATTTAGAATTACCCTTTAGAATCACCCTTTAGAATTACCATTTAGAATTACCATTTAGAATTACCATTTAGAATTACCCTTTAGAATTACCATTTAGAATTACCATTTAGAATTACCATTTAGAATTACCATTTAGAATTACCATTTAGAATTACCATTTAGAATTACCATTTAGAATTACCATTTAGAATTACCATTTAGAATTACCATTTAGAATTACCATTTAGAATTACCATTTAGAATTACCATTTAGAATTACCATTTAGAATTACCATTTAGAATTACCATTTAGAATTACCCTTTAGAATTACCCTTTAGAATTACCATTTAGAATTACCATTTAGAATTACCATTTAGAATCACCCTTTAGAATTACCATTTAGAATTACCCTTTAGAATTACCATTTAGAATTACCATTTAGAATTACCCTTTAGAATCACCCTTTAGAATCACCCTTTAGAATTACCATTTAGAATTACCATTTAGAATTACCATTTAGAATTACCATTTAGAATTACCATTTAGAATTACCCTTTAGAATTACCATTTAGAATTACCATTTGGAATTACCTTTTAGAATTACCATTTAGAATTACCATTTAGAATTACCATTTAGAATTACCTTTTAGAATTACCATTTAGAATTACCATTTAGAATTACCATTTAGAATTACCATTTAGAATTACCATTTAGAATTACCATTTAGAATTACCCTTTAGAATTACCCTTTAGAATTACCATTTAGAATTACCGTTTAGAATTACCATTTAGAATTACCCTTTAGAATTACCCTTTAGAATTACCATTTAGAATTACCATTTAGAATTACCATTTAGAATTACCCTTTAGAATTACCCTTTAGAATTACCCTTTAGAATTACCCTTTAGAATTACCATTTAGAATTACACTTTAGAATTACCTTTTAGAATTACCATTTAGAATTACACTTTAGAATTACCTTTTAGAATTACCATTTAGAATTACCCTTTAGAATTACCTTTTAGAATTACCATTTAGAATTACCCTTTAGAATTACCATTTAGAATTACCTTTTAGAATTACACTTTAGAATTACCCTTTAGAATTACCATTTAGAATTACACTTTAGAATTACCTTTTAGAATTACCATTTAGAATTACACTTTAGAATTACCCTTTAGAATTACCATTTAGAATTACCCTTTAGAATTACCATTTAGAATTACCCTTTAGAATTACAATTTAGAATTACCCTTTAGAATTACCATTTAGAATTACCATTTAGAATTACCATTTAGAATTACCATTTAGAATTACCATTTAGAATTACCCTTTAGAATTACCATTTAGAATTACCATTTAGAATTACCATTTAGAATTACCATTTAGAATTACCCTTTAGAATTACCATTTAGAATTACCATTTAGAATTACCTTTTAGAATTACCATTTAGAATTACCATTTAGAATTACCATTTAGAATTACCATTTAGAATTACCCTTTAGAATTACCCTTTAGAATTACCATTTAGAATTACCATTTAGAATTACCATTTAGAATTACCCTTTATAATTACCATTTAGAATTACCATTTAGAATTACCCTTTAGAATTACCATTTAGAATTACCATTTAGAATTACCATTTAGAATTACCATTTAGAATTACCTTTTAGAATTACCATTTAGAATTACCATTTAGAATTACCATTTAGAATTACCATTTAGAATTACCATTTAGAATTACCATTTAGAATTACCCTTTAGAATTACCATTTAGAATTACCATTTAGAATTACCATTTAGAATTACCCTTTAGAATTACCCTTTAGAATTACCATTTAGAATTACCCTTTAGAATTACCATTTAGAATTACCATTTAGAATTACCCTTTAGAATTACCCTTTAGAATTACCATTTAGAATTACCATTTAGAATTACCCTTTAGAATTACCATTTAGAATTACCATTTAGAATTACCCTTTAGAATTACCATTTAGAATTACCATTTAGAATTACCCTTTAGAATTACCGTTTAGAATTACCCTTTAGAATTACCCTTTAGAATTACCCTTTAGAATTACCATTTAGAATTACCATTTAGAATTACCCTTTAGAATTACCATTTAGAATCACCCTTTAGAATCACCCTTTAGAATTACCCTTTAGAATTACCATTTAGAATTACCCTTTAGAATTACCATTTAGAATCACCCTTTAGAATCACCCTTTAGAATTACCCTTTAGAATCACCCTTTAGAATCACCCTTTAGAATTACCCTTTAGAATCACCCTTTAGAATTACCATTTAGAATTACCATTTAGAATTACCCTTTAGAATTACCATTTAGAATTACCATTTAGAATTACCATTTAGAATTACCATTTAGAATTACCCTTTAGAATTACCCTTTAGAATTACCCTTTAGAATTACCATTTAGAATTACCATTTAGAATTACCATTTAGAATTACCATTTAGAATTACCCTTTAGAATTACCCTTTAGAATTACCCTTTAGAATTACCCTTTAGAATTACCCTTTAGAATTACCATTTAGAATTACCATTTAGAATTACCCTTTAGAATCACCCTTTAGAATCACCCTTTAGAATTACCATTTAGAATTACCATTTAGAATTACCATTTAGAATTACCCTTTAGAATTACCCTTTAGAATTACCATTTAGAATTACCCTTTAGAATTACCCTTTAGAATTACCATTTAGAATCACCCTTTAGAATCACCCTTTAGAATTACCCTTTAGAATTACCATTTAGAATTACCCTTTAGAATTACCATTTAGAATCACCCTTTAGAATCACCCTTTAGAATTACCCTTTAGAATTACCCTTTAGAATTACCATTTAGAATCACCCTTTAGAATTACCCTTTAGAATTACCATTTAGAATTACCCTTTAGAATTACCATTTAGAATCACCCTTTAGAATCACCCTTTAGAATTACCCTTTAGAATCACCCTTTAGAATCACCCTTTAGAATTACCCTTTAGAATCACCCTTTAGAATTACCATTTAGAATTACCATTTAGAATTACCCTTTAGAATTACCATTTAGAATTACCATTTAGAATTACCATTTAGAATTACCATTTAGAATTACCCTTTAGAATTACCCTTTAGAATTACCCTTTAGAATTACCATTTAGAATTACCATTTAGAATTACCATTTAGAATTACCATTTAGAATTACACTTTAGAATTACCCTTTAGAATTACCCTTTAGAATTACCCTTTAGAATTACCATTTAGAATTACCATTTAGAATTACCCTTTAGAATCACCCTTTAGAATCACCCTTTAGAATTACCATTTAGAATTACCCTTTAGAATTACCATTTAGAATTACCATTTAGAATTACCCTTTAGAATTACCATTTAGAATTACCATTTAGAATTACCCTTTAGAATCACCCTTTAGAATCACCCTTTAGAATTACCATTTAGAATTACCCTTTAGAATTACCCTTTAGAATTACCATTTAGAATTACCATTTAGAATTACCCTTCAGAATCACCCTTTAGAATCACCCTTTAGAATTACCATTTAGAATTACCCTTTAGAATTACCATTTAGAATTACCATTTAGAATTACCATTTAGAATTACCATTTAGAATTACCCTTTAGAATTACCATTTAGAATTACCATTTAGAATTACCCTTTAGAATCACCCTTTAGAATCACCCTTTAGAATTACCATTTAGAATTACCATTTAGAATTACCATTTAGAATTACCATTTAGAATTACCATTTAGAATTACCCTTTAGAATTACCATTTAGAATTACCATTTAGAATTACCATTTAGAATTACCATTTAGAATTACCCTTTAGAATTACCATTTAGAATTACCCTTTAGAATTACCATTTAGAATTACCATTTAGAATTACCCTTTAGAATTACCCTTTAGAATTACCCTTTAGAATTACCGTTTAGAATTACCCTTTAGAATCACCCTTTAGAATTACCCTTTAGAATTACCATTTAGAATTACCGTTTAGAATTACCGTTTAGAATTACCCTTTAGAATTACCCTTTAGAATTACCCTTTAGAATTACCATTTAGAATTACCATTTAGAATTACCATTTAGAATTACCATTTAGAATTACAATTTAGAATTACCCTTTAGAATTACCATTTAGAATTACCATTTAGAATTACCATTTAGAATTACCATTTAGAATTACCATTTAGAATTACCATTTAGAATTACCCTTTAGAATTACCCTTTAGAATTACCATTTAGAATTACCATTTAGAATTACCCTTTAGAATTACCATTTAGAATTACCCTTTAGAATTACCATTTAGAATTACCATTTAGAATTACCATTTAGAATTACCATTTAGAGTTACCATTTAGAATTACCCTTTAGAATTACCATTTAGAATTACCCTTTAGAATTACCCTTTAGAATTACCCTTTAGAATTACCATTTAGAATTACCCTTTAGAATTACCATTTAGAATTACCATTTAGAATTACCCTTTAGAATTACCATTTAGAATTACCCTTTAGAATTACCATTTAGAATTACCCTTTAGAATTACCATTTAGAATTACCCTTTAGAATTACCATTTAGAATTACCATTTAGAATTACCATTTAGAATTACCCTTTAGAATCACCCTTTAGAATTACCATTTAGAATTACCATTTAGAATTACCATTTAGAATTACCATTTAGAATTACCATTTAGAATTACCCTTTAGAATTACCATTTAGAATTACCATTTAGAATTACCATTTAGAATTACCATTTAGAATTACCCTTTAGAATTACCATTTAGAATTACCATTTAGAATTACCCTTTAGAATTACCCTTTAGAATTACCATTCAGAATTACCCTTTAGAATTACCATTTAGAATTACCATTTAGAATTACCATTTAGAATTACCATTTAGAATTACCATTTAGAATTACCCTTTAGAATCACCCTTTAGAATTACCATTTAGAATTACCATTTAGAATTACCATTTAGAATTACCATTTAGAATTACCATTTAGAATTACCATTTAGAATTACCATTTAGAATTACCATTTAGAATTACCATTTAGAATTACCATTTAGAATTACCATTTAGAATTACCATTTAGAATTACCATTTAGAATTACCCTTTAGAATTACCCTTTAGAATTACCATTTAGAATTACCATTTAGAATTACCATTTAGAATCACCCTTTAGAATTACCATTTAGAATTACCCTTTAGAATTACCATTTAGAATTACCATTTAGAATTACCCTTTAGAATTACCATTTAGAATTACCCTTTAGAATTACCATTTAGAATTACCATTTAGAATTACCATTTAGAATTACCATTTAGAATTACCCTTTAGAATCACCCTTTAGAATTACCATTTAGAATTACCCTTTAGAATTACCATTTAGACTTACCATTTAGAATTACCATTTAGAATTACCCTTTAGAATTACCCTTTAGAATTACCATTTAGAATTACCATTTAGAATTACCATTTAGAATTACCATTTCGAATTACCCTTTAGAATTACCATTTAGAATTACCATTTAGAATTACCATTTAGAATTACCATTTAGAATTACCCTTTAGAATCACCCTTTAGAATTACCATTTAGAATTACCCTTTAGAATTACCATTTAGAATTACCATTTAGAATTACCATTTAGAATTACCCTTTAGAATTACCCTTTAGAATTACCATTTAGAATTACCCTTTAGAATTACCATTTAGAATTACCATTTAGAATTACCATTTAGAATTACCCTTTAGAATTACCATTTAGAATTCCCATTTGGAATTACCATTTAGAATTACCCTTTAGAATTACCCTTTAGAATTACCATTTAGAATTACCCTTTAGAATTACCATTTAGAATTACCATTTAGAATTACCATTTAGAATTACCCTTTAGAATTACCATTTAGAATTACCATTTAGAATTACCATTTAGAATTACCATTTAGAATTACCCTTTAGAATTACCCTTTAGAATTACCCTTTAGAATTACCATTTAGAATTACCATTTAGAATTACCCTTTAGAATTACCCTTTAGAATTACCATTTAGAATTACCATTTAGAATTACCCTTTAGAATTACCATTTAGAATTACCATTTAGAATTACCCTTTAGAATTACCATTTAGAATTACCATTTAGAATTACCCTTTAGAATTACCCTTTAGAATTACCGTTTAGAATTACCCTGAAGAATTACCCTTTAGAATTACCCTTTAGAATTACCATTTAGAATTACCCTTTAGAATTACAATTTAGAATTACCCTTTAGAATTACCATTTACAATTACCCTTTAGAATTACAATTTAGAATTACCCTTTAGAATTACCATTTACAATTACCATTTAGAATTACCATTTAGAATTACCATTTAGAATTACCCTTTAGAATTACCATTTAGAATTACCATTTAGAATTACCATTTAGAATTACCATTTAGAATTACCCTTTAGAATTACCATTTAGAATTACCATTTAGAATTACCTTTTAGAATTACCATTTAGAATTACCATTTAGAATTACCATTTAGAATTACCTTTTAGAATTACCATTTAGAATTACCATTTAGAATTACCATTTAGAATTACCATTTAGAATTACCATTTAGAATTACCATTTAGAATTACCATTTAGAATTACCCTTTAGAATTACCCTTTAGAATTACCCTTTAGAATTACCGTTTAGAATTACCCTTTAGAATTACCCTTTAGAATTACCCTTTAGAATTACCATTTAGAATTACCATTTAGAATTACCCTTTAGAATTACCATTTAGAATTACCCTTTAGAATTACCATTTACAATTACCATTTAGAATTACCATTTAGAATTACCATTTAGAATTACCCTTTAGAATTACCATTTAGAATTACCATTTAGAATTACCATTTAGAATTACCTTTTAGAATTACCATTTAGAATTACCATTTAGAATTACCATTTAGAATTACCATTTAGAATTACCATTTAGAATTACCATTTAGAATTACCATTTAGAATTACACTTTAGAATTACCATTTAGAATTACCTTTTAGAATTACCATTTAGAATTACCCTTTAGAATTACCCTTTAGAATTACCATTTAGAATTACCATTTAGAATTACCATTTAGAATTACCCTTTAGAATTACCCTTTAGAATTACCCTTTAGAATTACCATTTACAATTACCATTTAGAATTACCATTTAGAATTACCATTTAGAATTACCCTTTAGAATTACCATTTAGAATTACCATTTAGAATTACCCTTTAGAATTACCATTTAGAATTACCCTTTAGAATTACAATTTAGAATTACCCTTTAGAATTACCATTTAGAATTACCATTTAGAATTACCATTTAGAATTACCATTTAGAATTACCCTTTAGAATTACCATTTAGAATTACCATTTAGAATTACCATTTAGAATTACCATTTAGAATTACCCTTTAGAATTACCATTTAGAATTACCATTTGGAATTACCTTTTAGAATTACCATTTAGAATTACCATTTATAATTACCATTTAGAATTACCTTTTAGAATTACCATTTAGAATTACCATTTAGAATTACCATTTAGAATTACCATTTAGAATTACCATTTAGAATTACCATTTAGAATTACCCTTTAGAATTACCCTTTAGAATTACCATTTAGAATTACCGTTTAGAATTACCATTTAGAATTACCCTTTAGAATTACCCTTTAGAATTACCATTTAGAATTACCATTTAGAATTACCATTTAGAATTACCCTTTAGAATTACCCTTTAGAATTACCCTTTAGAATTACCGTTTAGAATTACCCTTTAGAATTACCCTTTAGAATTACCCTTTAGAATTACCATTTAGAATTACCATTTAGAATTACCCATTTAGAATTACCCTTTAGAATTACCCTTTAGAATTACCATTTAGAATTACACTTTAGAATTACCTTTTAGAATTACCATTTAGAATTACACTTTAGAATTACCTTTTAGAATTACCATTTAGAATTACCCTTTAGAATTACCTTTTAGAATTACCATTTAGAATTACCCTTTAGAATTACCATTTAGAATTACCTTTTAGAATTACACTTTAGAATTACCCTTTAGAATTACCATTTAGAATTACACTTTAGAATTACCTTTTAGAATTACCATTTAGAATTACACTTTAGAATTACCCTTTAGAATTACCATTTAGAATTACCCTTTAGAATTACCATTTAGAATTACCCTTTAGAATTACAATTTAGAATTACCCTTTAGAATTACCATTTAGAATTACCATTTAGAATTACCATTTAGAATTACCATTTAGAATTACCATTTAGAATTACCCTTTAGAATTACCATTTAGAATTACCATTTAGAATTACCATTTAGAATTACCATTTAGAATTACCCTTTAGAATTACCATTTAGAATTACCATTTAGAATTACCTTTTAGAATTACCATTTAGAATTACCATTTAGAATTACCATTTAGAATTACCTTTTAGAATCACCATTTAGAATTACCATTTAGAATTACCATTTAGAATTACCATTTAGAATTACCATTTAGAATTACCCTTTAGAATTACCCTTTAGAATTACCATTTAGAATTACCATTTAGAATTACCATTTAGAATTACCCTTCAGAATTACCCTTTAGAATTACCATTTAGAATTACCCTTTAGAATTACCATTTAGAATTACCATTTAGAATTACCCTTTAGAATTACCCTTTAGAATTACCATTTAGAATTACCATTTAGAATTACCCTTTAGAATTACCATTTAGAATTACCATTTAGAATTACCCTTTAGAATTACCATTTAGAATTACCATTTAGAATTACCCTTTAGAATTACCCTTTAGAATTACCGTTTAGAATTACCCTTTAGAATTACCCTTTAGAATTACCCTTTAGAATTACCATTTAGAATTACCATTTAGAATTACCCTTTAGAATTACCATTTAGAATCACCCTTTAGAATCACCCTTTAGAATTACCCTTTAGAATTACCATTTAGAATTACCCTTTAGAATTACCATTTAGAATCACCCTTTAGAATCACCCTTTAGAATTACCCTTTAGAATCACCCTTTAGAATCACCCTTTAGAATTACCCTTTAGAATCACCCTTTAGAATTACCATTTAGAATTACCATTTAGAATTACCCTTTAGAATTACCATTTAGAATTACCATTTAGAATTACCATTTAGAATTACCATTTAGAATTACCCTTTAGAATTACCCTTTAGAATTACCCTTTAGAATTACCATTTAGAATTACCATTTAGAATTACCATTTAGAATTACCATTTAGAATTACCCTTTAGAATTACCCTTTAGAATTACCCTTTAGAATTACCCTTTAGAATTACCCTTTAGAATTACCATTTAGAATTACCATTTAGAATTACCCTTTAGAATCACCCTTTAGAATCACCCATTAGAATTACCATTTAGAATTACCATTTAGAATTACCATTTAGAATTACCCTTTAGAATTACCCTTTAGAATTACCATTTAGAATTACCCTTTAGAATTACCCTTTAGAATTACCATTTAGAATCACCCTTTAGAATCACCCTTTAGAATTACCCTTTAGAATTACCATTTAGAATTACCCTTTAGAATTACCATTTAGAATCACCCTTTAGAATCACCCTTTAGAATTACCCTTTAGAATTACCCTTTAGAATTACCATTTAGAATCACCCTTTAGAATTACCCTTTAGAATTACCATTTAGAATTACCCTTTAGAATTACCATTTAGAATCACCCTTTAGAATCACCCTTTAGAATTACCCTTTAGAATCACCCTTTAGAATCACCCTTTAGAATTACCCTTTAGAATCACCCTTTAGAATTACCATTTAGAATTACCATTTAGAATTACCCTTTAGAATTACCATTTAGAATTACCATTTAGAATTACCATTTAGAATTACCATTTAGAATCACCCTTTAGAATCACCCTTTAGCATCACCCTTTAGAATTACCCATTTAGAATCACCCTTTAGAATTACCATTTAGAATTACCCTTTAGAATTACCCTTTAGAATTACCCTTTAGAATTACCATTTAGAATTACCATTTAGAATTACCATTTAGAATTACCATTTAGAATTACACTTTAGAATTACCCTTTAGAATTACCCTTTAGAATTACCCTTTAGAATTACCATTTAGAATTACCATTTAGAATTACCCTTTAGAATCACCCTTTAGAATCACCCTTTAGAATTACCATTTAGAATTACCCTTTAGAATTACCATTTAGAATTACCATTTAGAATTACCCTTTAGAATTACCATTTAGAATTACCATTTAGAATTACCCTTTAGAATCACCCTTTAGAATCACCCTTTAGAATTACCATTTAGAATTACCATTTAGAATTACCATTTAGAATTACCCTTTAGAATTACCATTTAGAATTACCATTTAGAATTACCATTTAGAATTACCATTTAGAATTACCCTTTAGAATTACCATTTAGAATTACCATTTAGAATTACCCTTTAGAATTACCCTTTAGAATTACCATTCAGAATTACCCTTTAGAATTACCATTTAGAATTACCATTTAGAATTACCATTTAGAATTACCATTTAGAATTACCATTTAGAATTACCCTTTAGAATCACCCTTTAGAATTACCATTTAGAATTACCATTTAGAATTACCATTTAGAATTACCCTTTAGAATTACCATTTAGAATTACCATTTAGAATTACCATTTAGAATTACCATTTAGAATTACCATTTAGAATTACCATTTAGAATTACCATTTAGAATTACCATTTAGAATTACCATTTAGAATTACCATTTAGAATTACCATTTAGAATTACCATTTAGAATTACCATTTAGAATTACCCTTTAGAATTACCCTTTAGAATTACCCTTTAGAATTACCATTTAGAATTACCATTTAGAATTACCATTTAGAATTACCATTTAGAATTACACTTTAGAATTACCCTTTAGAATTACCCTTTAGAATTACCCTTTAGAATTACCATTTAGAATTACCATTTAGAATTACCCTTTAGAATCACCCTTTAGAATCACCCTTTAGAATTACCATTTAGAATTACCCTTTAGAATTACCATTTAGAATTACCATTTAGAATTACCCTTTAGAATTACCATTTAGAATTACCATTTAGAATTACCCTTTAGAATCACCCTTTAGAATCACCCTTTAGAATTACCATTTAGAATTACCATTTAGAATTACCATTTAGAATTACCCTTTAGAATTACCATTTAGAATTACCATTTAGAATTACCATTTAGAATTACCATTTAGAATTACCCTTTAGAATTACCATTTAGAATTACCATTTAGAATTACCCTTTAGAATTACCCTTTAGAATTACCATTCAGAATTACCCTTTAGAATTACCATTTAGAATTACCATTTAGAATTACCATTTAGAATTACCATTTAGAATTACCATTTAGAATTACCCTTTAGAATCACCCTTTAGAATTACCATTTAGAATTACCATTTAGAATTACCATTTAGAATTACCCTTTAGAATTACCATTTAGAATTACCATTTAGAATTACCATTTAGAATTACCATTTAGAATTACCATTTAGAATTACCATTTAGAATTACCATTTAGAATTACCATTTAGAATTACCATTTAGAATTACCATTTAGAATTACCATTTAGAATTACCATTTAGAATTACCATTTAGAATTACCATTTAGAATTACCATTTAGAATTACCCTTTAGAATTACCCTTTAGAATTACCATTTAGAATTACCATTTAGAATTACCATTTAGAATCACCCTTTAGAATTACCATTTAGAATTACCCTTTAGAATTACCATTTAGAATTACCATTTAGAATTACCCTTTAGAATTACCATTTAGAATTACCCTTTAGAATTACCATTTAGAATTACCATTTAGAATTACCATTTAGAATTACCATTTAGAATTACCCTTTAGAATCACCCTTTAGAATTACCATTTAGAATTACCCTTTAGAATTACCATTTAGAATTACCATTTAGAATTACCATTTAGAATTACCCTTTAGAATTACCCTTTAGAATTACCATTTAGAATTACCATTTAGAATTACCATTTAGAATTACCATTTAGAATTACCCTTTAGAATTACCATTTAGAATTACCATTTAGAATTACCATTTAGAATTACCATTTAGAATTACCCTTTAGAATCACCCTTTAGAATTACCATTTAGAATTACCCTTTAGAATTACCATTTAGAATTACCATTTAGAATTACCATTTAGAATTACCCTTTAGAATTACCCTTTAGAATTACCATTTAGAATTACCCTTTAGAATTACCATTTAGAATTACCATTTAGAATTACCATTTAGAATTACCCTTTAGAATTACCATTTAGAATTCCCATTTGGAATTACCATTTAGAAATACCCTTTAGAATTGCCCTTTAGAATTACCATTTAGAATTACCCTTTA